>NW_025725889.1:65000-70000 GCF_021461395.2 Schistocerca americana
TTTCGACTGGAACCGGATTAAACGTATACACGGCGCTGATTAGTAATAGATAGAGCCATCAGAATACAGATAATGTATACAACTGTCCGTATACATGCTGAAAGACTCTGCTCACAATCACAACCACACGTCAGCCACACACCCTTATCACGCACTACTCTCTGCCTGTAACACGCACACAGACAATATGTAAGCACCAGCATGGAACAACACCCAGTGCATCCTCTCCGCCACATTAGACAATCCACACTGTCATAACCAGACCGGGAGATCCACTCAGAAAACAGAATATCCCACCCACCCGACAACCACCATTGCTCAGCCAAGCCACCAACACCCACACATGTCCTACACAGGGGTGCACCCAACATCACAATACTGCCTCCTCTCACAGCACACAAACAATGGCAGGAATGAAAGACACAGGTCTGCCACAAGCATGGAATGAGAGCGCCGCCTGTCATGAGCCAAAGGTGCATCCTGACGTGGCAAATCAGATGATGCCGCAGGCATCCACTTACTATAATCACAATCAACAAACCGGCCGCCCCGCCCCCCATTAAACCTTTCCTTACAACAATGTGTACTGTAACCTAACCTATATCGTACCTTAACCTAACCTATATCGTACCTTAACCTAACCTATATCGTACCTTAACCTAACCTATATCGTACCTTAACCTAACCTATATCGTACCTTAACCTAACCTATATCGTACCGTAACCTAACCTATATCGTACCGTAACCTAACCTATATCGTACCGTAACCTAACCTATATCGTACCGTAACCTAACCTATATCGTACCGTAACCTAACCTACATCGTACCGTAACCTAACCTACATCGTACCGTAACCTAACCTACATCGTACCGTAACCTAACCTATATCGTACCGTAACCTAACCTATATCGTACCGTAACCTAACCTATATCGTACCGTAACCTAACCTATATCGTACCGTAACCTAACCTATATCGTACCGTAACCTAACCTATATCGTACCGTAACCTAACCTATATCGTACCGTAACCTAACCTATATCGTACCGTAACCTAACCTATATCGTACCGTAACCTAACCTATATCGTACCGTAACCTAACCTACGTCGTACCGTAACCTAACCTACGTCGTACCGTAACCTAACCTACGTCGTACCGTAACCTAACCTACGTCGTACCTTAACCTAACCTACGTCGTACCTTAACCTAACCTATGTCGTACCTTAACCTAACCTATGTCGTACCTTAACCTAACCTATGTCGTACCTTAACCTAACCTATGTCGTACCTTAACCTAACCTATGTCGTACCTTAACCTAACCTATGTCGTACCTTAACCTAACCTGTATTGCGCCTTAACCTAACCTGTATTGCGCCTTAACCTAACCTGTATTGCGCCTTAACCTAACCTGTATTGCGCCTTAACCTAACCTGTATTGCGCCTTAACCTAACCTGTATTGCGCCTTAACCTAACCTGTATTGCGCCTTAACCTAACCTGTATTGCGCCTTAACCTAACCTGTATTGCGCCTTAACCTAACCTGTATTGCGCCTTAACCTAACCTATATTGCGCCTTAACCTAACCTATATTGCGCCTTAACCTAACCTATATTGCGCCTTAACGTAACCTATATTGCGCCTTAACGTAACCTATATTGCGCCTTAACGTAACCTATATTGCGCCTTAACGTAACCTATATTGCGCCTTAACGTAACCTATATTGCGCCTTAACGTAACCTATATTGCGCCTTAATGTAACCTATATTGCGCCTTAATGAAACCTATATTGCGCCTTAGCCTAACCCACATTGCGCCGTAACGTAACCCACATTGCCCCTTAACGTAACCCACATTGCGCCGTAACGTAACCCACATTGCCCCTTAACGTAACCCACATTGCGCCGTAACGTAACCGATATTGTGCTGTAACCCAACACACGTTGGGCCTTAACCCAACACACGTTGGGCCTTAACCCAACACACGTTGGGCCTTAACCCAACACACGTTGGGCCTTAACCCAACACACGTTGGGCCTTAACCCAACACACGTTGGGCCTTAACCCAACACACGTTGGGCCTTAACCCAACACACGTTGGGCCTTAACCTGCTCTGTAATTGTCATACGACGCGTTAAATTAGTGTAGTGTTGCCTAACTGCAACCCCCGCAATATAGTTTGCTACTCGCACTGCCCGGTCCCCAGTGTATCGCTTCATGTTAAACACCTTGCAGCTATACACTGTAATGTGGATGGCAGCAGGACGTACATGCTCAATGCCCTTTGCAGTTGTTCATTGGCATTTGCAGTTGTTCATTGGCATTTGCATGGCGAAGCACTTAGCCTACGCTGTGGTACGGCCTGTGTCAACTGTCCGCTGATGTTGTACGTCCAAATCACACACTGTACTGCACATTGGTCCTCATGTACTGAATGATACATCGTGGTACATGTGACCGTACAACGACTGCGCCAACAACGGCGAACCATGCGGTCCAAATGTTGTGCACTCAGCTACGTGTCGTCTCCCTATAAGAGCTGGATTGCAGTGTGGTATGCCCTGGATGGCGATCAGCATGAGCCGTCTGTTGATGTAGTGGCGCGTGTTGTCAGACGTAGTCGTCTCTTCTCACACACCGTGATAGCATGGTGCACTGCGTTCCACATCTGCGACATGCGACAGAGGCCGGTTGACAGTCGTTCGCGCAATGGACATCGCATACGTACGGGGGCCACCTTCCACGTGTTCGCGAAGCGTGCACATGTTGTTGCGTGTATGTGGGCAGACATAGTGTGTCGTGACACCTGACACAGGCATGCAACAATCGTTGAATTTGCAAATGGCGATGGACGCCTACGTTTGCTGGTGACGTTACGCAAATGAACAACTGGTAAACCGTTGTGGTGCGGTTGTTCTCGCTAGAGGTGAATCAGTGATGGCGACGATCGGTTGAGCTACCAACCGGTTGTTCCAGCGATACCCACCATGCCCACGAACGTGAATGGCATCTGGGTGTGAAGCGATACGCGGCGGTGGCTGGGTGGGACCGTCCCCGGCCGGTGAGGGGGGGCCTCCCGGCGTGCTGGCCGCGCGGTGCGTGGGCGCACGCGCTACAGCCGGCTGGTGGGGGCGGCCAGTGGCAGGCGCGCCGGCCGACGGAGGCGGCAGGCGGCGCAGCTGCGCGCCGGCGCACCCTGCACGCGGCGCCGTGCGGCCAAAGTAGGTCCTCGCGGGCCCGGTGCGAAGCGCGGTGGACATCTGCAGTGTGCTGGTCCGATTGAGGACTGTGTGCGCTGAGGATGCGCCGCCGCCCGGCGCTCGGCGCCGCGACGCCGTCTGCTACTCGGTCGCCTCTGCGGTTCTCGCAGGTGGTTTGTATCGCAGCTGTGCGGACGTGTTGGCGCGTGCGCTGTGCTGGGAGAGTTCGCTTCGGCACCCAAGTGGGGCTTTTGTCCTTCTGTGGCGCTGGCGTTGGAGCTGCCGGTCACCGTAGGTGGCGCGTGTTGTCTCCCGCCGGCAATGCCACGACAGCACGCTCCCGGGCCTCTGTCGGCAGCGGCAAGCTCAGTTGGGAGCACGGGTGGTCGCACCTAAAGCGTCTACTCGCCAAACTCCGGGCGATTGCGCCTCTCTCGAACCCGACCAAGTACTTAGGACGGCGCTGCGCGCCGCCGGGACCTGAGAGGGTTTCGAGGTGTATGGTGCAGGGGAGCTCAGCCTCCTCCTGTTTGCAGAATAATTGAGCGGACGCTTGCGTGTTCGCGCGGGCCCCCGGGACACACTCCCGGGCGGCCGGCTGCTCAGCTCTAGTTGACGCAGCTCCCTGGTTGATCCTGCCAGTAGTCATATGCTTGTCTCAAAGATTAAGCCATGCATGTCTCAGTACAAGCCGCATTAAGGTGAAACCGCGAATGGCTCATTAAATCAGTTATGGTTCCTTAGATCGTACCCACGTTACTTGGATAACTGTGGTAATTCTAGAGCTAATACATGCAAACAGAGTCCCGACCAGAGATGGAAGGGACGCTTTTATTAGATCAAAACCAATCGGTCGGCTCGTCCGGTCCGTTTGCCTTGGTGACTCTGAATAACTTTGGGCTGATCGCACGGTCCTCGTACCGGCGACGCATCTTTCAAATGTCTGCCTTATCAACTGTCGATGGTAGGTTCTGCGCCTACCATGGTTGTAACGGGTAACGGGGAATCAGGGTTCGATTCCGGAGAGGGAGCCTGAGAAACGGCTACCACATCCAAGGAAGGCAGCAGGCGCGCAAATTACCCACTCCCGGCACGGGGAGGTAGTGACGAAAAATAACGATACGGGACTCATCCGAGGCCCCGTAATCGGAATGAGTACACTTTAAATCCTTTAACGAGTATCTATTGGAGGGCAAGTCTGGTGCCAGCAGCCGCGGTAATTCCAGCTCCAATAGCGTATATTAAAGTTGTTGCGGTTAAAAAGCTCGTAGTTGGATTTGTGTCCCACGCTGTTGGTTCACCGCCCGTCGGTGTTTAACTGGCATGTATCGTGGGACGTCCTGCCGGTGGGGCGAGCTGAAGGCGTGCGACGCGCCTCGTGCGTGCTCGTGCGTCCCGAGGCGGACCCCGTTGCAATCCTACCAGGGTGCTCTTGAGTGAGTGTCTCGGTGGGCCGGCACGTTTACTTTGAACAAATTAGAGTGCTTAAAGCAGGCAAGCCCGCCTGAATACTGTGTGCATGGAATAATGGAATAGGACCTCGGTTCTATTTTGTTGGTTTTCGGAACCCGAGGTAATGATTAATAGGGACAGGCGGGGGCATTCGTATTGCGACGTTAGAGGTGAAATTCTTGGATCGTCGCAAGACGAACAGAAGCGAAAGCATTTGCCAAGTATGTTTTCATTAATCAAGAACGAAAGTTAGAGGTTCGAAGGCGATCAGATACCGCCCTAGTTCTAACCATAAACGATGCCAGCCAGCGATCCGCCGCAGTTCCTCCGATGACTCGGCGGGCA
>NW_025725889.1:72500-75000 GCF_021461395.2 Schistocerca americana
ACTCCCGGGGCGTCTCGTCCTCATTGCGAGGTGAGGCGCACCTAGAGCGTACACGTTGGGACCCGAAAGATGGTGAACTATGCCTGGCCAGGACGAAGTCAGGGGAAACCCTGATGGAGGTCCGTAGCGATTCTGACGTGCAAATCGATCGTCGGAGCTGGGTATAGGGGCGAAAGACTAATCGAACCATCTAGTAGCTGGTTCCCTCCGAAGTTTCCCTCAGGATAGCTGGTGCTCGTACGAGTCTCATCCGGTAAAGCGAATGATTAGAGGCCTTGGGGCCGAAACGACCTCAACCTATTCTCAAACTTTAAATGGGTGAGATCTCCGGCTTGCTTGATATGCTGAAGCCGCGAGCAAACGACTCGGATCGGAGTGCCAAGTGGGCCACTTTTGGTAAGCAGAACTGGCGCTGTGGGATGAACCAAACGCCGAGTTAAGGCGCCCGAATCGACGCTCATGGGAAACCATGAAAGGCGTTGGTTGCTTAAGACAGCAGGACGGTGGCCATGGAAGTCGGAATCCGCTAAGGAGTGTGTAACAACTCACCTGCCGAAGCAACTAGCCCTGAAAATGGATGGCGCTGAAGCGTCGTGCCTATACTCGGCCGTCAGTCTGGCAGTCATGGCCGGTCCTTGCGGCCGGCCGCGAAGCCCTGACGAGTAGGAGGGTCGCGGCGGTGGGCGCAGAAGGGTCTGGGCGTGAGCCTGCCTGGAGCCGCCGTCGGTGCAGATCTTGGTGGTAGTAGCAAATACTCCAGCGAGGCCCTGGAGGGCTGACGCGGAGAAGGGTTTCGTGTGAACAGCCGTTGCACACGAGTCAGTCGATCCTAAGCCCTAGGAGAAATCCGATGTTGATGGGGGCCGTCATAGCATGATGCACTTTGTGCTGGCCCCCGTTGGGCGAAAGGGAATCCGGTTCCTATTCCGGAACCCGGCAGCGGAACCGATACAAGTCGGGCCCCTCTTTTAGAGATGCTCGTCGGGGTAACCCAAAAGGACCCGGAGACGCCGTCGGGAGATCGGGGAAGAGTTTTCTTTTCTGCATGAGCGTTCGAGTTCCCTGGAATCCTCTAGCAGGGAGATAGGGTTTGGAACGCGAAGAGCACCGCAGTTGCGGCGGTGTCCCGATCTTCCCCTCGGACCTTGAAAATCCGGGAGAGGGCCACGTGGAGGTGTCGCGCCGGTTCGTACCCATATCCGCAGCAGGTCTCCAAGCTGAAGAGCCTCTAGTCGATAGAATAATGTAGGTAAGGGAAGTCGGCAAATTGGATCCGTAACTTCGGGATAAGGATTGGCTCTGAGGATCGGGGCGTGTCGGGCTTGGTCGGGAAGTGGGTCAGCGCTAACGTGCCGGGCCTGGGCGAGGTGAGTGCCGTAGGGGTGCCGGTAAGTGCGGGCGTTTAGCGCGGGCGTGGTCTGCTCTCGCCGTTGGTTGGCCTCGTGCTGGCCGGCGGTGCAGGATGCGCGCGCCTGCGCGGCGTTCGCGCCCCGGTGCTTCAACCTGCGTGCAGGATCCGAGCTCGGTCCCGTGCCTTGGCCTCCCACGGATCTTCCTTGCTGCGAGGCCGCGTCCGCCTTAGCGTGCTCCTCCGGGGGCGCGCGGGTGCGCGGATTCTCTTCGGCCGCCATTCAACGATCAACTCAGAACTGGCACGGACTGGGGGAATCCGACTGTCTAATTAAAACAAAGCATTGCGATGGCCCTAGCGGGTGTTGACGCAATGTGATTTCTGCCCAGTGCTCTGAATGTCAACGTGAAGAAATTCAAGCAAGCGCGGGTAAACGGCGGGAGTAACTTTTTGCAGAGTGGAAGACCGCACCAGGGGCTTGGGGGGGTTACCAGCCCCCCCTCGCATTATCCCTTTATAGTTGGGGGCAGCCGACAAGAAACAAGAGATGGTGGCCCTTCCGCTGAAGGTGCCACCCCAGCTACCCCAGCACCTATCCGGCCAACCGGCCGTAACGAAAATGCGATAGTTTGTGTAGCTCCCTTTGCTTGCAGTGAGTGCCACCGCACTTTTACCACGAAGAACGGTCTCGGGGTCCATCGCCGCCGCCAACACCCTGCGGCCGCCAACGCTGAGATCGTGACGGAGAGGCATCGCGCGAGGTGGACGGAGGAAGAAGTCCTGTCGCTCGCCAAGGCAGAGGCCGAACTGTTCCTGGAGAGGGACGCCCGGTTCTTCTTTGTAAATCAAGAACTTACCAGGATGTTCCCCGACCGAACGCTTGAGGCAATCAAGTGCCGACGGCGGCAAGCTGCCCACAAGCAGCTTGTCCGCCAATTCATGGAGGCACTTGAGATCGGTCGGGGTGAAGAGCCGGCGTCCCGCCGTGGAGCAGCGAGCTCGCTGCCTGACGCGGGCGAGGCCGCTGCGCCGCCCGTCGACGCAGCCGAGGACTTCGCGGCCGACACCACCGGGCCGCCGCCGGAGGGGCCGACTGACGCCGCCATCTGGGAGCATCTGGCGGGGCTACCTGCTTCCGCCCAGCGTTTC
>NW_025725889.1:80000-85000 GCF_021461395.2 Schistocerca americana
GCGGCACGACGTCCTGCAACGACGATACCGCCATCTATGAGACGCCAAGCCGACCAAGACATCGATGGGCCCACAGTGCCCATCTTTCGACCCCACCCACAAAGCCTGCGTCCTCTGTCGACCACAGCACCCCAACGCCAGCGCCTCTGCCGCACGAAATCGTGGACCGGCAATCACTCCACCTGCGCCCCACTCCAACCGCCCAACTCGCAACTCCAGCGGATGAACGGCGGACTTTTCCCGCAGTCGCAATGTGCAATCCACCCCTATAACTTCCCTTTCATGAAGAGATATGTCCAAAATGCGACATTCCCGCTGTCCCTATACATGAGCTGCGAGCTGTACCAGTTACGAGCTAGAGACGCGATCGCGTTGCTCTCTGTACGAATGCCGATGCTGAGCGATCAGCTAGGAGGCGCTCCATCCATGTCGGTACCGGTGGGCGTTGCACTCGCAGTCGCAAAAACGTACGGCAAGTATATTACTCGGAAGAGGTAATGACAGTCCAAGCCCCCCTGCGTGGGGAGAGTCTTTCTAGGCCATGACCCACCGGAAAGGCCCCCCACCCCAGACATGTGACGTCACACCATCGGTATTGACGACTAGACTGATTCCTTATAATCATTTACCATACACCGGTGGAAGCTGCCGAGACGAGTAACTACATAGCGGGCTCGCCGTGTCACTAATGTACAGAGATACAACAGTTTCGACTGGAACCGGATTAAACGTATACACGGCGCTGATTAGTAATAGATAGAGCCATCAGAATACAGATAATGTATACAACTGTCCGTATACATGCTGAAAGACTCTGCTCACAATCACAACCACACGTCAGCCACACACCCTTATCACGCACTACTCTCTGCCTGTAACACGCACACAGACAATATGTAAGCACCAGCATGGAACAACACCCAGTGCATCCTCTCCGCCACATTAGACAATCCACACTGTCATAACCAGACCGGGAGATCCACTCAGAAAACAGAATATCCCACCCACCCGACAACCACCATTGCTCAGCCAAGCCACCAACACCCACACATGTCCTACACAGGGGTGCACCCAACATCACAATACTGCCTCCTCTCACAGCACACAAACAATGGCAGGAATGAAAGACACAGGTCTGCCACAAGCATGGAATGAGAGCGCCGCCTGTCATGAGCCAAAGGTGCATCCTGACGTGGCAAATCAGATGATGCCGCAGGCATCCACTTACTATAATCACAATCAACAAACCGGCCGCCCCGCCCCCCATTAAACCTTTCCTTACAACAATGTGTACTGTAACCTAACCTATATCGTACCTTAACCTAACCTATATCGTACCTTAACCTAACCTATATCGTACCTTAACCTAACCTATATCGTACCTTAACCTAACCTATATCGTACCTTAACCTAACCTATATCGTACCGTAACCTAACCTATATCGTACCGTAACCTAACCTATATCGTACCGTAACCTAACCTATATCGTACCGTAACCTAACCTATATCGTACCGTAACCTAACCTACATCGTACCGTAACCTAACCTACATCGTACCGTAACCTAACCTACATCGTACCGTAACCTAACCTATATCGTACCGTAACCTAACCTATATCGTACCGTAACCTAACCTATATCGTACCGTAACCTAACCTATATCGTACCGTAACCTAACCTATATCGTACCGTAACCTAACCTATATCGTACCGTAACCTAACCTATATCGTACCGTAACCTAACCTATATCGTACCGTAACCTAACCTATATCGTACCGTAACCTAACCTATATCGTACCGTAACCTAACCTACGTCGTACCGTAACCTAACCTACGTCGTACCGTAACCTAACCTACGTCGTACCGTAACCTAACCTACGTCGTACCTTAACCTAACCTACGTCGTACCTTAACCTAACCTATGTCGTACCTTAACCTAACCTATGTCGTACCTTAACCTAACCTATGTCGTACCTTAACCTAACCTATGTCGTACCTTAACCTAACCTATGTCGTACCTTATCCTAACCTATGTCGTACCTTAACCTAACCTGTATTGCGCCTTAACCTAACCTGTATTGCGCCTTAACCTAACCTGTATTGCGCCTTAACCTAACCTGTATTGCGCCTTAACCTAACCTGTATTGCGCCTTAACCTAACCTGTATTGCGCCTTAACCTAACCTGTATTGCGCCTTAACCTAACCTGTATTGCGCCTTAACCTAACCTGTATTGCGCCTTAACCTAACCTGTATTGCGCCTTAACCTAACCTATATTGCGCCTTAACCTAACCTATATTGCGCCTTAACCTAACCTATATTGCGCCTTAACGTAACCTATATTGCGCCTTAACGTAACCTATATTGCGCCTTAACGTAACCTATATTGCGCCTTAACGTAACCTATATTGCGCCTTAACGTAACCTATATTGCGCCTTAACGTAACCTATATTGCGCCTTAATGTAACCTATATTGCGCCTTAATGAAACCTATATTGCGCCTTAGCCTAACCCACATTGCGCCGTAACGTAACCCACATTGCCCCTTAACGTAACCCACATTGCGCCGTAACGTAACCCACATTGCCCCTTAACGTAACCCACATTGCGCCGTAACGTAACCGATATTGTGCTGTAACCCAACACACGTTGGGCCTTAACCCAACACACGTTGGGCCTTAACCCAACACACGTTGGGCCTTAACCCAACACACGTTGGGCCTTAACCCAACACACGTTGGGCCTTAACCCAACACACGTTGGGCCTTAACCCAACACACGTTGGGCCTTAACCCAACACACGTTGGGCCTTAACCTGCTCTGTAATTGTCATACGACGCGTTAAATTAGTGTAGTGTTGCCTAACTGCAACCCCCGCAATATAGTTTGCTACTCGCACTGCCCGGTCCCCAGTGTATCGCTTCATGTTAAACACCTTGCAGCTATACACTGTAATGTGGATGGCAGCAGGACGTACATGCTCAATGCCCTTTGCAGTTGTTCATTGGCATTTGCAGTTGTTCATTGGCATTTGCATGGCGAAGCACTTAGCCTACGCTGTGGTACGGCCTGTGTCAACTGTCCGCTGATGTTGTACGTCCAAATCACACACTGTACTGCACATTGGTCCTCATGTACTGAATGATACATCGTGGTACATGTGACCGTACAACGACTGCGCCAACAACGGCGAACCATGCGGTCCAAATGTTGTGCACTCAGCTACGTGTCGTCTCCCTATAAGAGCTGGATTGCAGTGTGGTATGCCCTGGATGGCGATCAGCATGAGCCGTCTGTTGATGTAGTGGCGCGTGTTGTCAGACGTAGTCGTCTCTTCTCACACACCGTGATAGCATGGTGCACTGCGTTCCACATCTGCGACATGCGACAGAGGCCGGTTGACAGTCGTTCGCGCAATGGACATCGCATACGTACGGGGGCCACCTTCCACGTGTTCGCGAAGCGTGCACATGTTGTTGCGTGTATGTGGGCAGACATAGTGTGTCGTGACACCTGACACAGGCATGCAACAATCGTTGAATTTGCAAATGGCGATGGACGCCTACGTTTGCTGGTGACGTTACGCAAATGAACAACTGGTAAACCGTTGTGGTGCGGTTGTTCTCGCTAGAGGTGAATCAGTGATGGCGACGATCGGTTGAGCTACCAACCGGTTGTTCCAGCGATACCCACCATGCCCACGAACGTGAATGGCATCTGGGTGTGAAGCGATACGCGGCGGTGGCTGGGTGGGACCGTCCCCGGCCGGTGAGGGGGGGCCTCCCGGCGTGCTGGCCGCGCGGTGCGTGGGCGCACGCGCTACAGCCGGCTGGTGGGGGCGGCCAGTGGCAGGCGCGCCGGCCGACGGAGGCGGCAGGCGGCGCAGCTGCGCGCCGGCGCACCCTGCACGCGGCGCCGTGCGGCCAAAGTAGGTCCTCGCGGGCCCGGTGCGAAGCGCGGTGGACATCTGCAGTGTGCTGGTCCGATTGAGGACTGTGTGCGCTGAGGATGCGCCGCCGCCCGGCGCTCGGCGCCGCGACGCCGTCTGCTGCTCGGTCGCCTCTGCGGTTCTCGCAGGTGGTTTGTATCGCAGCTGTGCGGACGTGTTGGCGCGTGCGCTGTGCTGGGAGAGTTCGCTTCGGCACCCAAGTGGGGCTTTTGTCCTTCTGTGGCGCTGGCGTTGGAGCTGCCGGTCACCGTAGGTGGCGCGTGTTGTCTCCCGCCGGCAATGCCACGACAGCACGCTCCCGGGCCTCTGTCGGCAGCGGCAAGCTCAGTTGGGAGCACGGGTGGTCGCACCTAAAGCGTCTACTCGCCAAACTCCGGGCGATTGCGCCTCTCTCGAACCCGACCAAGTACTTAGGACGGCGCTGCGCGCCGCCGGGACCTGAGAGGGTTTCGAGGTGTATGGTGCAGGGGAGCTCAGCCTCCTCCTGTTTGCAGAATAATTGAGCGGACGCTTGCGTGTTCGCGCGGGCCCCCGGGACACACTCCCGGGCGGCCGGCTGCTCAGCTCTAGTTGACGCAGCTCCCTGGTTGATCCTGCCAGTAGTCATATGCTTGTCTCAAAGATTAAGCCATGCATGTCTCAGTACAAGCCGCATTAAGGTGAAACCGCGAATGGCTCATTAAATCAGTTATGGTTCCTTAGATCGTACCCACGTTACTTGGATAACTGTGGTAATTCTAGAGCTAATACATGCAAACAGAGTCCCGACCAGAGATGGAAGGGACGCTTTTATTAGATCAAAACCAATCGGTCGGCTCGTCCGGTCCGTTTGCCTTGGTGACTCTGAATAACTTTGGGCTGATCGCACGGTCCTCGTACCGGCGACGCATCTTTCAAATGTCTGCCTTATCAACTGTCGATGGTAGGTTCTGCGCCTACCATGGTTGTAACGGGTAACGGGGAATCAGGGTTCGATTCCGGAGAGGGAGCCTGAGAAACGGCTACCACATCCAAGGAAGGCAGCAGGCGCGCAAATTACCCACTCCCG
>NW_025725889.1:92500-97500 GCF_021461395.2 Schistocerca americana
CCCTATACATGAGCTGCGAGCTGTACCAGTTACGAGCTAGAGACGCGATCGCGTTGCTCTCTGTACGAATGCCGATGCTGAGCGATCAGCTAGGAGGCGCTCCATCCATGTCGGTACCGGTGGGCGTTGCACTCGCAGTCGCAAAAACGTACGGCAAGTATATTACTCGGAAGAGGTAATGACAGTCCAAGCCCCCCTGCGTGGGGAGAGTCTTTCTAGGCCATGACCCACCGGAAAGGCCCCCCACCCCAGACATGTGACGTCACACCATCGGTATTGACGACTAGACTGATTCCTTATAATCATTTACCATACACCGGTGGAAGCTGCCGAGACGAGTAACTACATAGCGGGCTCGCCGTGTCACTAATGTACAGAGATACAACAGTTTCGACTGGAACCGGATTAAACGTATACACGGCGCTGATTAGTAATAGATAGAGCCATCAGAATACAGATAATGTATACAACTGTCCGTATACATGCTGAAAGACTCTGCTCACAATCACAACCACACGTCAGCCACACACCCTTATCACGCACTACTCTCTGCCTGTAACACGCACACAGACAATATGTAAGCACCAGCATGGAACATCACCCAGTGCATCCTCTCCGCCACATTAGACAATCCACACTGTCATAACCAGACCGGGAGATCCACTCAGAAAACAGAATATCCCACCCACCCGACAACCACCATTGCTCAGCCAAGCCACCAACACCCACACATGTCCTACACAGGGGTGCACCCAACATCACAATACTGCCTCCTCTCACAGCACACAAACAATGGCAGGAATGAAAGACACAGGTCTGCCACAAGCATGGAATGAGAGCGCCGCCTGTCATGAGCCAAAGGTGCATCCTGACGTGGCAAATCAGATGATGCCGCAGGCATCCACTTACTATAATCACAATCAACAAACCGGCCGCCCCGCCCCCCATTAAACCTTTCCTTACAACAATGTGTACTGTAACCTAACCTATATCGTACCTTAACCTAACCTATATCGTACCTTAACCTAACCTATATCGTACCTTAACCTAACCTATATCGTACCTTAACCTAACCTATATCGTACCGTAACCTAACCTATATCGTACCGTAACCTAACCTATATCGTACCGTAACCTAACCTATATCGTACCGTAACCTAACCTATATCGTACCGTAACCTAACCTACATCGTACCGTAACCTAACCTATATCGTACCGTAACCTAACCTATATCGTACCGTAACCTAACCTATATCGTACCGTAACCTAACCTATATCGTACCGTAACCTAACCTATATCGTACCGTAACCTAACCTATATCGTACCGTAACCTAACCTATATCGTACCGTAACCTAACCTATATCGTACCGTAACCTAACCTATATCGTACCGTAACCTAACCTATATCGTACCGTAACCTAACCTACGTCGTACCGTAACCTAACCTACGTCGTACCGTAACCTAACCTACGTCGTACCGTAACCTAACCTACGTCGTACCTTAACCTAACCTACGTCGTACCTTAACCTAACCTATGTCGTACCTTAACCTAACCTATGTCGTACCTTAACCTAACCTATGTCGTACCTTAACCTAACCTATGTCGTACCTTAACCTAACCTATGTCGTACCTTAACCTAACCTATGTCGTACCTTAACCTAACCTGTATTGCGCCTTAACCTAACCTGTATTGCGCCTTAACCTAACCTGTATTGCGCCTTAACCTAACCTGTATTGCGCCTTAACCTAACCTGTATTGCGCCTTAACCTAACCTGTATTGCGCCTTAACCTAACCTGTATTGCGCCTTAACCTAACCTGTATTGCGCCTTAACCTAACCTGTATTGCGCCTTAACCTAACCTGTATTGCGCCTTAACCTAACCTATATTGCGCCTTAACCTAACCTATATTGCGCCTTAACCTAACCTATATTGCGCCTTAACGTAACCTATATTGCGCCTTAACGTAACCTATATTGCGCCTTAACGTAACCTATATTGCGCCTTAACGTAACCTATATTGCGCCTTAACGTAACCTATATTGCGCCTTAACGTAACCTATATTGCGCCTTAATGTAACCTATATTGCGCCTTAATGAAACCTATATTGCGCCTTAGCCTAACCCACATTGCGCCGTAACGTAACCCACATTGCCCCTTAACGTAACCCACATTGCGCCGTAACGTAACCCACATTGCCCCTTAACGTAACCCACATTGCGCCGTAACGTAACCGATATTGTGCTGTAACCCAACACACGTTGGGCCTTAACCCAACACACGTTGGGCCTTAACCCAACACACGTTGGGCCTTAACCCAACACACGTTGGGCCTTAACCCAACACACGTTGGGCCTTAACCCAACACACGTTGGGCCTTAACCCAACACACGTTGGGCCTTAACCCAACACACGTTGGGCCTTAACCTGCTCTGTAATTGTCATACGACGCGTTAAATTAGTGTAGTGTTGCCTAACTGCAACCCCCGCAATATAGTTTGCTACTCGCACTGCCCGGTCCCCAGTGTATCGCTTCATGTTAAACACCTTGCAGCTATACACTGTAATGTGGATGGCAGCAGGACGTACATGCTCAATGCCCTTTGCAGTTGTTCATTGGCATTTGCAGTTGTTCATTGGCATTTGCATGGCGAAGCACTTAGCCTACGCTGTGGTACGGCGTGTGTCAACTGTCCGCTGATGTTGTACGTCCAAATCACACACTGTACTGCACATTGGTCCTCATGTACTGAATGATACATCGTGGTACATGTGACCGTACAACGACTGCGCCAACAACGGCGAACCATGCGGTCCAAATGTTGTGCACTCAGCTACGTGTCGTCTCCCTATAAGAGCTGGATTGCAGTGTGGTATGCCCTGGATGGCGATCAGCATGAGCCGTCTGTTGATGTAGTGGCGCGTGTTGTCAGACGTAGTCGTCTCTTCTCACACACCGTGATAGCATGGTGCACTGCGTTCCACATCTGCGACATGCGACAGAGGCCGGTTGACAGTCGTTCGCGCAATGGACATCGCATACGTACGGGGGCCACCTTCCACGTGTTCGCGAAGCGTGCACATGTTGTTGCGTGTATGTGGGCAGACATAGTGTGTCGTGACACCTGACACAGGCATGCAACAATCGTTGAATTTGCAAATGGCGATGGACGCCTACGTTTGCTGGTGACGTTACGCAAATGAACAACTGGTAAACCGTTGTGGTGCGGTTGTTCTCGCTAGAGGTGAATCAGTGATGGCGACGATCGGTTGAGCTACCAACCGGTTGTTCCAGCGATACCCACCATGCCCACGAACGTGAATGGCATCTGGGTGTGAAGCGATACGCGGCGGTGGCTGGGTGGGACCGTCCCCGGCCGGTGAGGGGGGGCCTCCCGGCGTGCTGGCCGCGCGGTGCGTGGGCGCACGCGCTACAGCCGGCTGGTGGGGGCGGCCAGTGGCAGGCGCGCCGGCCGACGGAGGCGGCAGGCGGCGCAGCTGCGCGCCGGCGCACCCTGCACGCGGCGCCGTGCGGCCAAAGTAGGTCCTCGCGGGCCCGGTGCGAAGCGCGGTGGACATCTGCAGTGTGCTGGTCCGATTGAGGACTGTGTGCGCTGAGGATGCGCCGCCGCCCGGCGCTCGGCGCCGCGACGCCGTCTGCTGCTCGGTCGCCTCTGCGGTTCTCGCAGGTGGTTTGTATCGCAGCTGTGCGGACGTGTTGGCGCGTGCGCTGTGCTGGGAGAGTTCGCTTCGGCACCCAAGTGGGGCTTTTGTCCTTCTGTGGCGCTGGCGTTGGAGCTGCCGGTCACCGTAGGTGGCGCGTGTTGTCTCCCGCCGGCAATGCCACGACAGCACGCTCCCGGGCCTCTGTCGGCAGCGGCAAGCTCAGTTGGGAGCACGGGTGGTCGCACCTAAAGCGTCTACTCGCCAAACTCCGGGCGATTGCGCCTCTCTCGAACCCGACCAAGTACTTAGGACGGCGCTGCGCGCCGCCGGGACCTGAGAGGGTTTCGAGGTGTATGGTGCAGGGGAGCTCAGCCTCCTCCTGTTTGCAGAATAATTGAGCGGACGCTTGCGTGTTCGCGCGGGCCCCCGGGACACACTCCCGGGCGGCCGGCTGCTCAGCTCTAGTTGACGCAGCTCCCTGGTTGATCCTGCCAGTAGTCATATGCTTGTCTCAAAGATTAAGCCATGCATGTCTCAGTACAAGCCGCATTAAGGTGAAACCGCGAATGGCTCATTAAATCAGTTATGGTTCCTTAGATCGTACCCACGTTACTTGGATAACTGTGGTAATTCTAGAGCTAATACATGCAAACAGAGTCCCGACCAGAGATGGAAGGGACGCTTTTATTAGATCAAAACCAATCGGTCGGCTCGTCCGGTCCGTTTGCCTTGGTGACTCTGAATAACTTTGGGCTGATCGCACGGTCCTCGTACCGGCGACGCATCTTTCAAATGTCTGCCTTATCAACTGTCGATGGTAGGTTCTGCGCCTACCATGGTTGTAACGGGTAACGGGGAATCAGGGTTCGATTCCGGAGAGGGAGCCTGAGAAACGGCTACCACATCCAAGGAAGGCAGCAGGCGCGCAAATTACCCACTCCCGGCACGGGGAGGTAGTGACGAAAAATAACGATACGGGACTCATCCGAGGCCCCGTAATCGGAATGAGTACACTTTAAATCCTTTAACGAGTATCTATTGGAGGGCAAGTCTGGTGCCAGCAGCCGCGGTAATTCCAGCTCCAATAGCGTATATTAAAGTTGTTGCGGTTAAAAAGCTCGTAGTTGGATTTGTGTCCCACGCTGTTGGTTCACCGCCCGTCGGTGTTTAACTGGCATGTATCGTGGGACGTCCTGCCGGTGGGGCGAGCTGAAGGCGTGCGACGCGCCTCGTGCGTGCTCGTGCGTCCCGAGGCGGACCCCGTTGCAATCCTACCAGGGTGCTCTTGAGTGAGTGTCTCGGTGGGCCGGCACGTTTACTTTGAACAA
>NW_025725889.1:105000-107500 GCF_021461395.2 Schistocerca americana
CAACAGTTTCGACTGGAACCGGATTAAACGTATACACGGCGCTGATTAGTAATAGATAGAGCCATCAGAATACAGATAATGTATACAACTGTCCGTATACATGCTGAAAGACTCTGCTCACAATCACAACCACACGTCAGCCACACACCCTTATCACGCACTACTCTCTGCCTGTAACACGCACACAGACAATATGTAAGCACCAGCATGGAACAACACCCAGTGCATCCTCTCCGCCACATTAGACAATCCACACTGTCATAACCAGACCGGGAGATCCACTCAGAAAACAGAATATCCCACCCACCCGACAACCACCATTGCTCAGCCAAGCCACCAACACCCACACATGTCCTACACAGGGGTGCACCCAACATCACAATACTGCCTCCTCTCACAGCACACAAACAATGGCAGGAATGAAAGACACAGGTCTGCCACAAGCATGGAATGAGAGCGCCGCCTGTCATGAGCCAAAGGTGCATCCTGACGTGGCAAATCAGATGATGCCGCAGGCATCCACTTACTATAATCACAATCAACAAACCGGCCGCCCCGCCCCCCATTAAACCTTTCCTTACAACAATGTGTACTGTAACCTAACCTATATCGTACCTTAACCTAACCTATATCGTACCTTAACCTAACCTATATCGTACCTTAACCTAACCTATATCGTACCTTAACCTAACCTATATCGTACCGTAACCTAACCTATATCGTACCGTAACCTAACCTACATCGTACCGTAACCTAACCTACATCGTACCGTAACCTAACCTACATCGTACCGTAACCTAACCTACATCGTACCGTAACCTAACCTACATCGTACCGTAACCTAACCTACATCGTACCGTAACCTAACCTATATCGTACCGTAACCTAACCTATATCGTACCGTAACCTAACCTATATCGTACCGTAACCTAACCTATATCGTACCGTAACCTAACCTATATCGTACCGTAACCTAACCTATATCGTACCGTAACCTAACCTATATCGTACCGTAACCTAACCTATATCGTACCGTAACCTAACCTATATCGTACCGTAACCTAACCTACGTCGTACCGTAACCTAACCTACGTCGTACCGTAACCTAACCTACGTCGTACCGTAACCTAACCTACGTCGTACCTTAACCTAACCTACGTCGTACCTTAACCTAACCTACGTCGTACCTTAACCTAACCTACGTCGTACCTTAACCTAACCTATGTCGTACCTTAACCTAACCTATGTCGTACCTTAACCTAACCTATGTCGTACCTTAACCTAACCTATGTCGTACCTTAACCTAACCTGTATTGCGCCTTAACCTAACCTGTATTGCGCCTTAACCTAACCTGTATTGCGCCTTAACCTAACCTGTATTGCGCCTTAACCTAACCTGTATTGCGCCTTAACCTAACCTGTATTGCGCCTTAACCTAACCTGTATTGCGCCTTAACCTAACCTGTATTGCGCCTTAACCTAACCTGTATTGCGCCTTAACCTAACCTGTATTGCGCCTTAACCTAACCTATATTGCGCCTTAACCTAACCTATATTGCGCCTTAACCTAACCTATATTGCGCCTTAACGTAACCTATATTGCGCCTTAACGTAACCTATATTGCGCCTTAACGTAACCTATATTGCGCCTTAACGTAACCTATATTGCGCCTTAACGTAACCTATATTGCGCCTTAACGTAACCTATATTGCGCCTTAACGTAACCTATATTGCGCCTTAATGAAACCTATATTGCGCCTTAGCCTAACCCACATTGCGCCGTAACGTAACCCACATTGCCCCTTAACGTAACCCACATTGCGCCGTAACGTAACCCACATTGCCCCTTAACGTAACCCACATTGCGCCGTAACGTAACCGATATTGTGCTGTAACCCAACACACGTTGGGCCTTAACCCAACACACGTTGGGCCTTAACCCAACACACGTTGGGCCTTAACCCAACACACGTTGGGCCTTAACCCAACACACGTTGGGCCTTAACCCAACACACGTTGGGCCTTAACCCAACACACGTTGGGCCTTAACCTGCTCTGTAATTGTCATACGACGCGTTAAATTAGTGTAGTGTTGCCTAACTGCAACCCCCGCAATATAGTTTGCTACTCGCACTGCCCGGTCCCCAGTGTATCGCTTCATGTTAAACACCTTGCAGCTATACACTGTAATGTGGATGGCAGCAGGACGTACATGCTCAATGCCCTTTGCAGTTGTTCATTGGCATTTGCAGTTGTTCATTGGCATTTGCATGGCGAAGCACTTAGCCTACGCTGTGGTACGGCCTGTGTCAACTGTCCGCTGATGTTGTACGTCCAAATCACACACTGTACTGCACATTGGTCCTCATGTACTGAATGATACATCGTGGTACATGTGACCGTACAACGACTGCGCCAACAACGGCGAACCATGCGGTCCAAATGTTGTGCACTCAGCTACGTGTCGTCTCCCTATAAGAGCTGGATTGCAGTGTGGTA
>NW_025725889.1:117500-122500 GCF_021461395.2 Schistocerca americana
TGCCTCCTCTCACAGCACACAAACAATGGCAGGAATGAAAGACACAGGTCTGCCACAAGCATGGAATGAGAGCGCCGCCTGTCATGAGCCAAAGGTGCATCCTGACGTGGCAAATCAGATGATGCCGCAGGCATCCACTTACTATAATCACAATCAACAAACCGGCCGCCCCGCCCCCCATTAAACCTTTCCTTACAACAATGTGTACTGTAACCTAACCTATATCGTACCTTAACCTAACCTATATCGTACCTTAACCTAACCTATATCGTACCTTAACCTAACCTATATCGTACCGTAACCTAACCTATATCGTACCGTAACCTAACCTATATCGTACCGTAACCTAACCTATATCGTACCGTAACCTAACCTATATCGTACCGTAACCTAACCTACATCGTACCGTAACCTAACCTACATCGTACCGTAACCTAACCTACATCGTACCGTAACCTAACCTATATCGTACCGTAACCTAACCTATATCGTACCGTAACCTAACCTATATCGTACCGTAACCTAACCTATATCGTACCGTAACCTAACCTATATCGTACCGTAACCTAACCTATATCGTACCGTAACCTAACCTATATCGTACCGTAACCTAACCTATATCGTACCGTAACCTAACCTATATCGTACCGTAACCTAACCTATATCGTACCGTAACCTAACCTACGTCGTACCGTAACCTAACCTACGTCGTACCGTAACCTAACCTACGTCGTACCGTAACCTAACCTACGTCGTACCTTAACCTAACCTACGTCGTACCTTAACCTAACCTATGTCGTACCTTAACCTAACCTATGTCGTACCTTAACCTAACCTATGTCGTACCTTAACCTAACCTATGTCGTACCTTAACCTAACCTATGTCGTACCTTAACCTAACCTATGTCGTACCTTAACCTAACCTGTATTGCGCCTTAACCTAACCTGTATTGCGCCTTAACCTAACCTGTATTGCGCCTTAACCTAACCTGTATTGCGCCTTAACCTAACCTGTATTGCGCCTTAACCTAACCTGTATTGCGCCTTAACCTAACCTGTATTGCGCCTTAACCTAACCTGTATTGCGCCTTAACCTAACCTGTATTGCGCCTTAACCTAACCTGTATTGCGCCTTAACCTAACCTATATTGCGCCTTAACCTAACCTATATTGCGCCTTAACCTAACCTATATTGCGCCTTAACGTAACCTATATTGCGCCTTAACGTAACCTATATTGCGCCTTAACGTAACCTATATTGCGCCTTAACGTAACCTATATTGCGCCTTAACGTAACCTATATTGCGCCTTAACGTAACCTATATTGCGCCTTAATGTAACCTATATTGCGCCTTAATGAAACCTATATTGCGCCTTAGCCTAACCCACATTGCGCCGTAACGTAACCCACATTGCCCCTTAACGTAACCCACATTGCGCCGTAACGTAACCCACATTGCCCCTTAACGTAACCCACATTGCGCCGTAACGTAACCGATATTGTGCTGTAACCCAACACACGTTGGGCCTTAACCCAACACACGTTGGGCCTTAACCCAACACACGTTGGGCCTTAACCCAACACACGTTGGGCCTTAACCCAACACACGTTGGGCCTTAACCCAACACACGTTGGGCCTTAACCCAACACACGTTGGGCCTTAACCCAACACACGTTGGGCCTTAACCTGCTCTGTAATTGTCATACGACGCGTTAAATTAGTGTAGTGTTGCCTAACTGCAACCCCCGCAATATAGTTTGCTACTCGCACTGCCCGGTCCCCAGTGTATCGCTTCATGTTAAACACCTTGCAGCTATACACTGTAATGTGGATGGCAGCAGGACGTACATGCTCAATGCCCTTTGCAGTTGTTCATTGGCATTTGCAGTTGTTCATTGGCATTTGCATGGCGAAGCACTTAGCCTACGCTGTGGTACGGCCTGTGTCAACTGTCCGCTGATGTTGTACGTCCAAATCACACACTGTACTGCACATTGGTCCTCATGTACTGAATGATACATCGTGGTACATGTGACCGTACAACGACTGCGCCAACAACGGCGAACCATGCGGTCCAAATGTTGTGCACTCAGCTACGTGTCGTCTCCCTATAAGAGCTGGATTGCAGTGTGGTATGCCCTGGATGGCGATCAGCATGAGCCGTCTGTTGATGTAGTGGCGCGTGTTGTCAGACGTAGTCGTCTCTTCTCACACACCGTGATAGCATGGTGCACTGCGTTCCACATCTGCGACATGCGACAGAGGCCGGTTGACAGTCGTTCGCGCAATGGACATCGCATACGTACGGGGGCCACCTTCCACGTGTTCGCGAAGCGTGCACATGTTGTTGCGTGTATGTGGGCAGACATAGTGTGTCGTGACACCTGACACAGGCATGCAACAATCGTTGAATTTGCAAATGGCGATGGACGCCTACGTTTGCTGGTGACGTTACGCAAATGAACAACTGGTAAACCGTTGTGGTGCGGTTGTTCTCGCTAGAGGTGAATCAGTGATGGCGACGATCGGTTGAGCTACCAACCGGTTGTTCCAGCGATACCCACCATGCCCACGAACGTGAATGGCATCTGGGTGTGAAGCGATACGCGGCGGTGGCTGGGTGGGACCGTCCCCGGCCGGTGAGGGGGGGCCTCCCGGCGTGCTGGCCGCGCGGTGCGTGGGCGCACGCGCTACAGCCGGCTGGTGGGGGCGGCCAGTGGCAGGCGCGCCGGCCGACGGAGGCGGCAGGCGGCGCAGCTGCGCGCCGGCGCACCCTGCACGCGGCGCCGTGCGGCCAAAGTAGGTCCTCGCGGGCCCGGTGCGAAGCGCGGTGGACATCTGCAGTGTGCTGGTCCGATTGAGGACTGTGTGCGCTGAGGATGCGCCGCCGCCCGGCGCTCGGCGCCGCGACGCCGTCTGCTGCTCGGTCGCCTCTGCGGTTCTCGCAGGTGGTTTGTATCGCAGCTGTGCGGACGTGTTGGCGCGTGCGCTGTGCTGGGAGAGTTCGCTTCGGCACCCAAGTGGGGCTTTTGTCCTTCTGTGGCGCTGGCGTTGGAGCTGCCGGTCACCGTAGGTGGCGCGTGTTGTCTCCCGCCGGCAATGCCACGACAGCACGCTCCCGGGCCTCTGTCGGCAGCGGCAAGCTCAGTTGGGAGCACGGGTGGTCGCACCTAAAGCGTCTACTCGCCAAACTCCGGGCGATTGCGCCTCTCTCGAACCCGACCAAGTACTTAGGACGGCGCTGCGCGCCGCCGGGACCTGAGAGGGTTTCGAGGTGTATGGTGCAGGGGAGCTCAGCCTCCTCCTGTTTGCAGAATAATTGAGCGGACGCTTGCGTGTTCGCGCGGGCCCCCGGGACACACTCCCGGGCGGCCGGCTGCTCAGCTCTAGTTGACGCAGCTCCCTGGTTGATCCTGCCAGTAGTCATATGCTTGTCTCAAAGATTAAGCCATGCATGTCTCAGTACAAGCCGCATTAAGGTGAAACCGCGAATGGCTCATTAAATCAGTTATGGTTCCTTAGATCGTACCCACGTTACTTGGATAACTGTGGTAATTCTAGAGCTAATACATGCAAACAGAGTCCCGACCAGAGATGGAAGGGACGCTTTTATTAGATCAAAACCAATCGGTCGGCTCGTCCGGTCCGTTTGCCTTGGTGACTCTGAATAACTTTGGGCTGATCGCACGGTCCTCGTACCGGCGACGCATCTTTCAAATGTCTGCCTTATCAACTGTCGATGGTAGGTTCTGCGCCTACCATGGTTGTAACGGGTAACGGGGAATCAGGGTTCGATTCCGGAGAGGGAGCCTGAGAAACGGCTACCACATCCAAGGAAGGCAGCAGGCGCGCAAATTACCCACTCCCGGCACGGGGAGGTAGTGACGAAAAATAACGATACGGGACTCATCCGAGGCCCCGTAATCGGAATGAGTACACTTTAAATCCTTTAACGAGTATCTATTGGAGGGCAAGTCTGGTGCCAGCAGCCGCGGTAATTCCAGCTCCAATAGCGTATATTAAAGTTGTTGCGGTTAAAAAGCTCGTAGTTGGATTTGTGTCCCACGCTGTTGGTTCACCGCCCGTCGGTGTTTAACTGGCATGTATCGTGGGACGTCCTGCCGGTGGGGCGAGCTGAAGGCGTGCGACGCGCCTCGTGCGTGCTCGTGCGTCCCGAGGCGGACCCCGTTGCAATCCTACCAGGGTGCTCTTGAGTGAGTGTCTCGGTGGGCCGGCACGTTTACTTTGAACAAATTAGAGTGCTTAAAGCAGGCAAGCCCGCCTGAATACTGTGTGCATGGAATAATGGAATAGGACCTCGGTTCTATTTTGTTGGTTTTCGGAACCCGAGGTAATGATTAATAGGGACAGGCGGGGGCATTCGTATTGCGACGTTAGAGGTGAAATTCTTGGATCGTCGCAAGACGAACAGAAGCGAAAGCATTTGCCAAGTATGTTTTCATTAATCAAGAACGAAAGTTAGAGGTTCGAAGGCGATCAGATACCGCCCTAGTTCTAACCATAAACGATGCCAGCCAGCGATCCGCCGCAGTTCCTCCGATGACTCGGCGGGCAGCCTCCGGGAAACCAAAGCTTTTGGGTTCCGGGGGAAGTATGGTTGCAAAGCTGAAACTTAAAGGAATTGACGGAAGGGCACCACCAGGAGTGGAGCCTGCGGCTTAATTTGACTCAACACGGGAAACCTCACCAGGCCCGGACACCGGAAGGATTGACAGATTGATAGCTCTTTCTTGATTCGGTGGGTGGTGGTGCATGGCCGTTCTTAGTTGGTGGAGCGATTTGTCTGGTTAATTCCGATAACGAACGAGACTCTAGCCTGCTAACTAGTCGCGTGACATCCTTCGTGCTGTCAGCGATTACTTTTCTTCTTAGAGGGACAGGCGGCTTCTAGCCGCACGAGATTGAGCAATAACAGGTCTGTGATGCCCTTAGATGTTCTGGGCCGCACGCGCGCTACACTGAAGGAATCAGCGTGTC
>NW_025725889.1:130000-132500 GCF_021461395.2 Schistocerca americana
CGTAACCTAACCTATATCGTACCGTAACCTAACCTATATCGTACCGTAACCTAACCTATATCGTACCGTAACCTAACCTACATCGTACCGTAACCTAACCTACATCGTACCGTAACCTAACCTACATCGTACCGTAACCTAACCTATATCGTACCGTAACCTAACCTATATCGTACCGTAACCTAACCTATATCGTACCGTAACCTAACCTATATCGTACCGTAACCTAACCTATATCGTACCGTAACCTAACCTATATCGTACCGTAACCTAACCTATATCGTACCGTAACCTAACCTATATCGTACCGTAACCTAACCTATATCGTACCGTAACCTAACCTATATCGTACCGTAACCTAACCTACGTCGTACCGTAACCTAACCTACGTCGTACCGTAACCTAACCTACGTCGTACCGTAACCTAACCTACGTCGTACCTTAACCTAACCTACGTCGTACCTTAACCTAACCTATGTCGTACCTTAACCTAACCTATGTCGTACCTTAACCTAACCTATGTCGTACCTTAACCTAACCTATGTCGTACCTTAACCTAACCTATGTCGTACCTTAACCTAACCTATGTCGTACCTTAACCTAACCTGTATTGCGCCTTAACCTAACCTGTATTGCGCCTTAACCTAACCTGTATTGCGCCTTAACCTAACCTGTATTGCGCCTTAACCTAACCTGTATTGCGCCTTAACCTAACCTGTATTGCGCCTTAACCTAACCTGTATTGCGCCTTAACCTAACCTGTATTGCGCCTTAACCTAACCTGTATTGCGCCTTAACCTAACCTGTATTGCGCCTTAACCTAACCTGTATTGCGCCTTAACCTAACCTATATTGCGCCTTAACCTAACCTATATTGCGCCTTAACGTAACCTATATTGCGCCTTAACGTAACCTATATTGCGCCTTAACGTAACCTATATTGCGCCTTAACGTAACCTATATTGCGCCTTAACGTAACCTATATTGCGCCTTAACGTAACCTATATTGCGCCTTAATGTAACCTATATTGCGCCTTAATGAAACCTATATTGCGCCTTAGCCTAACCCACATTGCGCCGTAACGTAACCCACATTGCCCCTTAACGTAACCCACATTGCGCCGTAACGTAACCCACATTGCCCCTTAACGTAACCCACATTGCGCCGTAACGTAACCGATATTGTGCTGTAACCCAACACACGTTGGGCCTTAACCCAACACACGTTGGGCCTTAACCCAACACACGTTGGGCCTTAACCCAACACACGTTGGGCCTTAACCCAACACACGTTGGGCCTTAACCCAACACACGTTGGGCCTTAACCCAACACACGTTGGGCCTTAACCCAACACACGTTGGGCCTTAACCTGCTCTGTAATTGTCATACGACGCGTTAAATTAGTGTAGTGTTGCCTAACTGCAACCCCCGCAATATAGTTTGCTACTCGCACTGCCCGGTCCCCAGTGTATCGCTTCATGTTAAACACCTTGCAGCTATACACTGTAATGTGGATGGCAGCAGGACGTACATGCTCAATGCCCTTTGCAGTTGTTCATTGGAATTTGCAGTTGTTCATTGGCATTTGCATGGCGAAGCACTTAGCCTACGCTGTGGTACGGCCTGTGTCAACTGTCCGCTGATGTTGTACGTCCAAATCACACACTGTACTGCACATTGGTCCTCATGTACTGAATGATACATCGTGGTACATGTGACCGTACAACGACTGCGCCAACAACGGCGAACCATGCGGTCCAAATGTTGTGCACTCAGCTACGTGTCGTCTCCCTATAAGAGCTGGATTGCAGTGTGGTATGCCCTGGATGGCGATCAGCATGAGCCGTCTGTTGATGTAGTGGCGCGTGTTGTCAGACGTAGTCGTCTCTTCTCACACACCGTGATAGCATGGTGCACTGCGTTCCACATCTGCGACATGCGACAGAGGCCGGTTGACAGTCGTTCGCGCAATGGACATCGCATACGTACGGGGGCCACCTTCCACGTGTTCGCGAAGCGTGCACATGTTGTTGCGTGTATGTGGGCAGACATAGTGTGTCGTGACACCTGACACAGGCATGCAACAATCGTTGAATTTGCAAATGGCGATGGACGCCTACGTTTGCTGGTGACGTTACGCAAATGAACAACTGGTAAACCGTTGTGGTGCGGTTGTTCTCGCTAGAGGTGAATCAGTGATGGCGACGATCGGTTGAGCTACCAACCGGTTGTTCCAGCGATACCCACCATGCCCACGAACGTGAATGGCATCTGGGTGTGAAGCGATACGCGGCGGTGGCTGGGTGGGACCGTCCCCGGCCGGTGAGGGGGGGCCTCCCGGCGTGCTGGCCGCGCGGTGCGTGGGCGCACGCGCTACAGCCGGCTGGTGGGGGCGGCCAGTGGCAGGCGCGCCGGCCGACGGAGGCGGCAGGCGGCGCAGCTGCGCGCCGGCGCACCCTGCACGCGGCGCCGTGCGGCCAAAGTAGGTCCTCGCGGGCC
>NW_025725889.1:142500-145000 GCF_021461395.2 Schistocerca americana
CTATATCGTACCGTAACCTAACCTACGTCGTACCGTAACCTAACCTACGTCGTACCGTAACCTAACCTACGTCGTACCGTAACCTAACCTACGTCGTACCTTAACCTAACCTACGTCGTACCTTAACCTAACCTATGTCGTACCTTAACCTAACCTATGTCGTACCTTAACCTAACCTATGTCGTACCTTAACCTAACCTATGTCGTACCTTAACCTAACCTATGTCGTACCTTAACCTAACCTATGTCGTACCTTAACCTAACCTGTATTGCGCCTTAACCTAACCTGTATTGCGCCTTAACCTAACCTGTATTGCGCCTTAACCTAACCTGTATTGCGCCTTAACCTAACCTGTATTGCGCCTTAACCTAACCTGTATTGCGCCTTAACCTAACCTGTATTGCGCCTTAACCTAACCTGTATTGCGCCTTAACCTAACCTGTATTGCGCCTTAACCTAACCTGTATTGCGCCTTAACCTAAACTATATTGCGCCTTAACCTAACCTATATTGCGCCTTAACCTAACCTATATTGCGCCTTAACGTAACCTATATTGCGCCTTAACGTAACCTATATTGCGCCTTAACGTAACCTATATTGCGCCTTAACGTAACCTATATTGCGCCTTAACGTAACCTATATTGCGCCTTAACGTAACCTATATTGCGCCTTAATGTAACCTATATTGCGCCTTAATGAAACCTATATTGCGCCTTAGCCTAACCCACATTGCGCCGTAACGTAACCCACATTGCCCCTTAACGTAACCCACATTGCGCCGTAACGTAACCCACATTGCCCCTTAACGTAACCCACATTGCGCCGTAACGTAACCGATATTGTGCTGTAACCCAACACACGTTGGGCCTTAACCCAACACACGTTGGGCCTTAACCCAACACACGTTGGGCCTTAACCCAACACACGTTGGGCCTTAACCCAACACACGTTGGGCCTTAACCCAACACACGTTGGGCCTTAACCCAACACACGTTGGGCCTTAACCTGCTCTGTAATTGTCATACGACGCGTTAAATTAGTGTAGTGTTGCCTAACTGCAACCCCCGCAATATAGTTTGCTACTCGCACTGCCCGGTCCCCAGTGTATCGCTTCATGTTAAACACCTTGCAGCTATACACTGTAATGTGGATGGCAGCAGGACGTACATGCTCAATGCCCTTTGCAGTTGTTCATTGGCATTTGCAGTTGTTCATTGGCATTTGCATGGCGAAGCACTTAGCCTACGCTGTGGTACGGCCTGTGTCAACTGTCCGCTGATGTTGTACGTCCAAATCACACACTGTACTGCACATTGGTCCTCATGTACTGAATGATACATCGTGGTACATGTGACCGTACAACGACTGCGCCAACAACGGCGAACCATGCGGTCCAAATGTTGTGCACTCAGCTACGTGTCGTCTCCCTATAAGAGCTGGATTGCAGTGTGGTATGCCCTGGATGGCGATCAGCATGAGCCGTCTGTTGATGTAGTGGCGCGTGTTGTCAGACGTAGTCGTCTCTTCTCACACACCGTGATAGCATGGTGCACTGCGTTCCACATCTGCGACATGCGACAGAGGCCGGTTGACAGTCGTTCGCGCAATGGACATCGCATACGTACGGGGGCCACCTTCCACGTGTTCGCGAAGCGTGCACATGTTGTTGCGTGTATGTGGGCAGACATAGTGTGTCGTGACACCTGACACAGGCATGCAACAATCGTTGAATTTGCAAATGGCGATGGACGCCTACGTTTGCTGGTGACGTTACGCAAATGAACAACTGGTAAACCGTTGTGGTGCGGTTGTTCTCGCTAGAGGTGAATCAGTGATGGCGACGATCGGTTGAGCTACCAACCGGTTGTTCCAGCGATACCCACCATGCCCACGAACGTGAATGGCATCTGGGTGTGAAGCGATACGCGGCGGTGGCTGGGTGGGACCGTCCCCGGCCGGTGAGGGGGGGCCTCCCGGCGTGCTGGCCGCGCGGTGCGTGGGCGCACGCGCTACAGCCGGCTGGTGGGGGCGGCCAGTGGCAGGCGCGCCGGCCGACGGAGGCGGCAGGCGGCGCAGCTGCGCGCCGGCGCACCCTGCACGCGGCGCCGTGCGGCCAAAGTAGGTCCTCGCGGGCCCGGTGCGAAGCGCGGTGGACATCTGCAGTGTGCTGGTCCGATTGAGGACTGTGTGCGCTGAGGATGCGCCGCCGCCCGGCGCTCGGCGCCGCGACGCCGTCTGCTGCTCGGTCGCCTCTGCGGTTCTCGCAGGTGGTTTGTATCGCAGCTGTGCGGACGTGTTGGCGCGTGCGCTGTGCTGGGAGAGTTCGCTTCGGCACCCAAGTGGGGCTTTTGTCCTTCTGTGGCGCTGGCGTTGGAGCTGCCGGTCACCGTAGGTGGCGCGTGTTGTCTCCCGCCGGCAATGCCACGACAGCACGCTCCCGGGCCTCTGTCGGCAGCGGCAAGCTCAGTTGGGAGCACGGGTGGTCGCACCTAAAGCGT
>NW_025725889.1:155000-157500 GCF_021461395.2 Schistocerca americana
CCTTAACCTAACCTGTATTGCGCCTTAACCTAACCTGTATTGCGCCTTAACCTAACCTGTATTGCGCCTTAACCTAACCTATATTGCGCCTTAACCTAACCTATATTGCGCCTTAACCTAACCTATATTGCGCCTTAACGTAACCTATATTGCGCCTTAACGTAACCTATATTGCGCCTTAACGTAACCTATATTGCGCCTTAACGTAACCTATATTGCGCCTTAACGTAACCTATATTGCGCCTTAATGTAACCTATATTGCGCCTTAATGAAACCTATATTGCGCCTTAGCCTAACCCACATTGCGCCGTAACGTAACCCACATTGCCCCTTAACGTAACCCACATTGCGCCGTAACGTAACCCACATTGCCCCTTAACGTAACCCACATTGCGCCGTAACGTAACCGATATTGTGCTGTAACCCAACACACGTTGGGCCTTAACCCAACACACGTTGGGCCTTAACCCAACACACGTTGGGCCTTAACCCAACACACGTTGGGCCTTAACCCAACACACGTTGGGCCTTAACCCAACACACGTTGGGCCTTAACCCAACACACGTTGGGCCTTAACCCAACACACGTTGGGCCTTAACCTGCTCTGTAATTGTCATACGACGCGTTAAATTAGTGTAGTGTTGCCTAACTGCAACCCCCGCAATATAGTTTGCTACTCGCACTGCCCGGTCCCCAGTGTATCGCTTCATGTTAAACACCTTGCAGCTATACACTGTAATGTGGATGGCAGCAGGACGTACATGCTCAATGCCCTTTGCAGTTGTTCATTGGCATTTGCAGTTGTTCATTGGCATTTGCATGGCGAAGCACTTAGCCTACGCTGTGGTACGGCCTGTGTCAACTGTCCGCTGATGTTGTACGTCCAAATCACACACTGTACTGCACATTGGTCCTCATGTACTGAATGATACATCGTGGTACATGTGACCGTACAACGACTGCGCCAACAACGGCGAACCATGCGGTCCAAATGTTGTGCACTCAGCTACGTGTCGTCTCCCTATAAGAGCTGGATTGCAGTGTGGTATGCCCTGGATGGCGATCAGCATGAGCCGTCTGTTGATGTAGTGGCGCGTGTTGTCAGACGTAGTCGTCTCTTCTCACACACCGTGATAGCATGGTGCACTGCGTTCCACATCTGCGACATGCGACAGAGGCCGGTTGACAGTCGTTCGCGCAATGGACATCGCATACGTACGGGGGCCACCTTCCACGTGTTCGCGAAGCGTGCACATGTTGTTGCGTGTATGTGGGCAGACATAGTGTGTCGTGACACCTGACACAGGCATGCAACAATCGTTGAATTTGCAAATGGCGATGGACGCCTACGTTTGCTGGTGACGTTACGCAAATGAACAACTGGTAAACCGTTGTGGTGCGGTTGTTCTCGCTAGAGGTGAATCAGTGATGGCGACGATCGGTTGAGCTACCAACCGGTTGTTCCAGCGATACCCACCATGCCCACGAACGTGAATGGCATCTGGGTGTGAAGCGATACGCGGCGGTGGCTGGGTGGGACCGTCCCCGGCCGGTGAGGGGGGGCCTCCCGGCGTGCTGGCCGCGCGGTGCGTGGGCGCACGCGCTACAGCCGGCTGGTGGGGGCGGCCAGTGGCAGGCGCGCCGGCCGACGGAGGCGGCAGGCGGCGCAGCTGCGCGCCGGCGCACCCTGCACGCGGCGCCGTGCGGCCAAAGTAGGTCCTCGCGGGCCCGGTGCGAAGCGCGGTGGACATCTGCAGTGTGCTGGTCCGATTGAGGACTGTGTGCGCTGAGGATGCGCCGCCGCCCGGCGCTCGGCGCCGCGACGCCGTCTGCTGCTCGGTCGCCTCTGCGGTTCTCGCAGGTGGTTTGTATCGCAGCTGTGCGGACGTGTTGGCGCGTGCGCTGTGCTGGGAGAGTTCGCTTCGGCACCCAAGTGGGGCTTTTGTCCTTCTGTGGCGCTGGCGTTGGAGCTGCCGGTCACCGTAGGTGGCGCGTGTTGTCTCCCGCCGGCAATGCCACGACAGCACGCTCCCGGGCCTCTGTCGGCAGCGGCAAGCTCAGTTGGGAGCACGGGTGGTCGCACCTAAAGCGTCTACTCGCCAAACTCCGGGCGATTGCGCCTCTCTCGAACCCGACCAAGTACTTAGGACGGCGCTGCGCGCCGCCGGGACCTGAGAGGGTTTCGAGGTGTATGGTGCAGGGGAGCTCAGCCTCCTCCTGTTTGCAGAATAATTGAGCGGACGCTTGCGTGTTCGCGCGGGCCCCCGGGACACACTCCCGGGCGGCCGGCTGCTCAGCTCTAGTTGACGCAGCTCCCTGGTTGATCCTGCCAGTAGTCATATGCTTGTCTCAAAGATTAAGCCATGCATGTCTCAGTACAAGCCGCATTAAGGTGAAACCGCGAATGGCTCATTAAATCAGTTATGGTTCCTTAGATCGTACCCACGTTACTTGGATAACTGTGGTAATTCTAGAGCTAATACATGCAAACAGAGTCC
>NW_025725889.1:165000-170000 GCF_021461395.2 Schistocerca americana
CTATGAGACGCCAAGCCGACCAAGACATCGATGGGCCCACAGTGCCCATCTTTCGACCCCACCCACAAAGCCTGCGTCCTCTGTCGACCACAGCACCCCAACGCCAGCGCCTCTGCCGCACGAAATCGTGGACCGGCAATCACTCCACCTGCGCCCCACTCCAACCGCCCAACTCGCAACTCCAGCGGATGAACGGCGGACTTTTCCCGCAGTCGCAATGTGCAATCCACCCCTATAACTTCCCTTTCATGAAGAGATATGTCCAAAATGCGACATTCCCGCTGTCCCTATACATGAGCTGCGAGCTGTACCAGTTACGAGCTAGAGACGCGATCGCGTTGCTCTCTGTACGAATGCCGATGCTGAGCGATCAGCTAGGAGGCGCTCCATCCATGTCGGTACCGGTGGGCGTTGCACTCGCAGTCGCAAAAACGTACGGCAAGTATATTACTCGGAAGAGGTAATGACAGTCCAAGCCCCCCTGCGTGGGGAGAGTCTTTCTAGGCCATGACCCACCGGAAAGGCCCCCCACCCCAGACATGTGACGTCACACCATCGGTATTGACGACTAGACTGATTCCTTATAATCATTTACCATACACCGGTGGAAGCTGCCGAGACGAGTAACTACATAGCGGGCTCGCCGTGTCACTAATGTACAGAGATACAACAGTTTCGACTGGAACCGGATTAAACGTATACACGGCGCTGATTAGTAATAGATAGAGCCATCAGAATACAGATAATGTATACAACTGTCCGTATACATGCTGAAAGACTCTGCTCACAATCACAACCACACGTCAGCCACACACCCTTATCACGCACTACTCTCTGCCTGTAACACGCACACAGACAATATGTAAGCACCAGCATGGAACAACACCCAGTGCATCCTCTCCGCCACATTAGACAATCCACACTGTCATAACCAGACCGGGAGATCCACTCAGAAAACAGAATATCCCACCCACCCGACAACCACCATTGCTCAGCCAAGCCACCAACACCCACACATGTCCTACACAGGGGTGCACCCAACATCACAATACTGCCTCCTCTCACAGCACACAAACAATGGCAGGAATGAAAGACACAGGTCTGCCACAAGCATGGAATGAGAGCGCCGCCTGTCATGAGCCAAAGGTGCATCCTGACGTGGCAAATCAGATGATGCCGCAGGCATCCACTTACTATAATCACAATCAACAAACCGGCCGCCCCGCCCCCCATTAAACCTTTCCTTACAACAATGTGTACTGTAACCTAACCTATATCGTACCTTAACCTAACCTATATCGTACCTTGACCTAACCTATATCGTACCTTAACCTAACCTATATCGTACCGTAACCTAACCTATATCGTACCGTAACCTAACCTATATCGTACCGTAACCTAACCTATATCGTACCGTAACCTAACCTACATCGTACCGTAACCTAACCTACATCGTACCGTAACCTAACCTACATCGTACCGTAACCTAACCTATATCGTACCGTAACCTAACCTATATCGTACCGTAACCTAACCTATATCGTACCGTAACCTAACCTATATCGTACCGTAACCTAACCTATATCGTACCGTAACCTAACCTATATCGTACCGTAACCTAACCTATATCGTACCGTAACCTAACCTATATCGTACCGTAACCTAACCTATATCGTACCGTAACCTAACCTATATCGTACCGTAACCTAACCTACGTCGTACCGTAACCTAACCTACGTCGTACCGTAACCTAACCTACGTCGTACCGTAACCTAACCTACGTCGTACCTTAACCTAACCTACGTCGTACCTTAACCTAACCTATGTCGTACCTTAACCTAACCTATGTCGTACCTTAACCTAACCTATGTCGTACCTTAACCTAACCTATGTCGTACCTTAACCTAACCTATGTCGTACCTTAACCTAACCTATGTCGTACCTTAACCTAACCTGTATTGCGCCTTAACCTAACCTGTATTGCGCCTTAACCTAACCTGTATTGCGCCTTAACCTAACCTGTATTGCGCCTTAACCTAACCTGTATTGCGCCTTAACCTAACCTGTATTGCGCCTTAACCTAACCTGTATTGCGCCTTAACCTAACCTGTATTGCGCCTTAACCTAACCTGTATTGCGCCTTAACCTAACCTGTATTGCGCCTTAACCTAACCTATATTGCGCCTTAACCTAACCTATATTGCGCCTTAACCTAACCTATATTGCGCCTTAACGTAACCTATATTGCGCCTTAACGTAACCTATATTGCGCCTTAACGTAACCTATATTGCGCCTTAACGTAACCTATATTGCGCCTTAACGTAACCTATATTGCGCCTTAACGTAACCTATATTGCGCCTTAATGTAACCTATATTGCGCCTTAATGAAACCTATATTGCGCCTTAGCCTAACCCACATTGCGCCGTAACGTAACCCACATTGCCCCTTAACGTAACCCACATTGCGCCGTAACGTAACCCACATTGCCCCTTAACGTAACCCACATTGCGCCGTAACGTAACCGATATTGTGCTGTAACCCAACACACGTTGGGCCTTAACCCAACACACGTTGGGCCTTAACCCAACACACGTTGGGCCTTAACCCAACACACGTTGGGCCTTAACCCAACACACGTTGGGCCTTAACCCAACACACGTTGGGCCTTAACCCAACACACGTTGGGCCTTAACCCAACACACGTTGGGCCTTAACCTGCTCTGTAATTGTCATACGACGCGTTAAATTAGTGTAGTGTTGCCTAACTGCAACCCCCGCAATATAGTTTGCTACTCGCACTGCCCGGTCCCCAGTGTATCGCTTCATGTTAAACACCTTGCAGCTATACACTGTAATGTGGATGGCAGCAGGACGTACATGCTCAATGCCCTTTGCAGTTGTTCATTGGCATTTGCAGTTGTTCATTGGCATTTGCATGGCGAAGCACTTAGCCTACGCTGTGGTACGGCCTGTGTCAACTGTCCGCTGATGTTGTACGTCCAAATCACACACTGTACTGCACATTGGTCCTCATGTACTGAATGATACATCGTGGTACATGTGACCGTACAACGACTGCGCCAACAACGGCGAACCATGCGGTCCAAATGTTGTGCACTCAGCTACGTGTCGTCTCCCTATAAGAGCTGGATTGCAGTGTGGTATGCCCTGGATGGCGATCAGCATGAGCCGTCTGTTGATGTAGTGGCGCGTGTTGTCAGACGTAGTCGTCTCTTCTCACACACCGTGATAGCATGGTGCACTGCGTTCCACATCTGCGACATGCGACAGAGGCCGGTTGACAGTCGTTCGCGCAATGGACATCGCATACGTACGGGGGCCACCTTCCACGTGTTCGCGAAGCGTGCACATGTTGTTGCGTGTATGTGGGCAGACATAGTGTGTCGTGACACCTGACACAGGCATGCAACAATCGTTGAATTTGCAAATGGCGATGGACGCCTACGTTTGCTGGTGACGTTACGCAAATGAACAACTGGTAAACCGTTGTGGTGCGGTTGTTCTCGCTAGAGGTGAATCAGTGATGGCGACGATCGGTTGAGCTACCAACCGGTTGTTCCAGCGATACCCACCATGCCCACGAACGTGAATGGCATCTGGGTGTGAAGCGATACGCGGCGGTGGCTGGGTGGGACCGTCCCCGGCCGGTGAGGGGGGGCCTCCCGGCGTGCTGGCCGCGCGGTGCGTGGGCGCACGCGCTACAGCCGGCTGGTGGGGGCGGCCAGTGGCAGGCGCGCCGGCCGACGGAGGCGGCAGGCGGCGCAGCTGCGCGCCGGCGCACCCTGCACGCGGCGCCGTGCGGCCAAAGTAGGTCCTCGCGGGCCCGGTGCGAAGCGCGGTGGACATCTGCAGTGTGCTGGTCCGATTGAGGACTGTGTGCGCTGAGGATGCGCCGCCGCCCGGCGCTCGGCGCCGCGACGCCGTCTGCTGCTCGGTCGCCTCTGCGGTTCTCGCAGGTGGTTTGTATCGCAGCTGTGCGGACGTGTTGGCGCGTGCGCTGTGCTGGGAGAGTTCGCTTCGGCACCCAAGTGGGGCTTTTGTCCTTCTGTGGCGCTGGCGTTGGAGCTGCCGGTCACCGTAGGTGGCGCGTGTTGTCTCCCGCCGGCAATGCCACGACAGCACGCTCCCGGGCCTCTGTCGGCAGCGGCAAGCTCAGTTGGGAGCACGGGTGGTCGCACCTAAAGCGTCTACTCGCCAAACTCCGGGCGATTGCGCCTCTCTCGAACCCGACCAAGTACTTAGGACGGCGCTGCGCGCCGCCGGGACCTGAGAGGGTTTCGAGGTGTATGGTGCAGGGGAGCTCAGCCTCCTCCTGTTTGCAGAATAATTGAGCGGACGCTTGCGTGTTCGCGCGGGCCCCCGGGACACACTCCCGGGCGGCCGGCTGCTCAGCTCTAGTTGACGCAGCTCCCTGGTTGATCCTGCCAGTAGTCATATGCTTGTCTCAAAGATTAAGCCATGCATGTCTCAGTACAAGCCGCATTAAGGTGAAACCGCGAATGGCTCATTAAATCAGTTATGGTTCCTTAGATCGTACCCACGTTACTTGGATAACTGTGGTAATTCTAGAGCTAATACATGCAAACAGAGTCCCGACCAGAGATGGAAGGGACGCTTTTATTAGATCAAAACCAATCGGTCGGCTCGTCCGGTCCGTTTGCCTTGGTGACTCTGAATAACTTTGGGCTGATCGCACGGTCCTCGTACCGGCGACGCATCTTTCAAATGTCTGCCTTATCAACTGTCGATGGTAGGTTCTGCGCCTACCATGGTTGTAACGGGTAACGGGGAATCAGGGTTCGATTCCGGAGAGGGAGCCTGAGAAACGGCTACCACATCCAAGGAAGGCAGCAGGCGCGCAAATTACCCACTCCCGGCACGGGGAGGTAGTGACGAAAAATAACGATACGGGACTCATCCGAGGCCCCGTAATCGGAATGAGTACACTTTAAATCCTTTAACGAGTATCTATTGGA
>NW_025725889.1:175000-177500 GCF_021461395.2 Schistocerca americana
CGAGGTGCCTTCCTTGGGTTATAGTTACAGGGAGAGTGATGCGCAATACATGGGCCTAGCCCTCTTAGCCTCTCCTCTCCTGCGGTCTTCTCCCCTTCTCGTGGGCCCGCTGATTTCGCAGAGTGGAAGACCGCACCAGGGGCTTGGGGGGGTTACCAGCCCCCCCTCGCACTATCCCTTTTTTTTTTAGTTGGGGGCAGTAAGCAGAGAATAAGTGGTGGCCCTTCCGCTGAAGGTGCCACCCCAACTCCCCCAGCACCTAGCCGGCCAACCGGCCGTGCCGAAAATCTTGTAACTTTTGCAGCTATGTATACCTGTAGTGAGTGCCACCGCAGCTTTACAACCAAGAACGGTCTCGGGGTCCATCGCCGCCGCCAACATCTTGCGGCCGCCAACGCGGAGATCGTCACGGAGAGGCATCGCGCGAGGTGGACGGAGGAAGAAGTCCTGTCGCTCGCCAAGGCGGAGGCCGAACTGTTCCTTGAGAGGGACGCCCGGTTCTTCTTCGTCAATCAAGAACTCATCAGGATGTTCCCCGACCGAACGCTCGAGGCAATCAAGTGCCGACGGCGGCAAGCTGCCCACAAGCAGCTTGTCCGCCAATTCATGGAGGCGCTTGAGATCGGTCGGGGGGAAGAGCCGGCGTCCCGCCGGGGAGCAGCGAGCCCGCTGCCTGACGCGGGCGAGGCCGCTGCGCCGCCCGTCGACGCAGCCGAGGACTTCGCGGCCGACACCACCGGGCCGCCGCCGGAGGGGCCGACTGACGCCGCCATCTGGGAGCATCTGGCGGGGCTACCCGCTTCCGCCCAGCGTTTCTCTGCCCTGGATCGTGTCATAGGTCTGGGGCGGGGCACGCCGCCCGATGTCATCCTGGGCATGCTCCCGGATGCCCTTGCGTCGGTCGGGTCCAGAGGGGAGAGATCGATCACCAGGACACAGCGGCCGCGCCAACCATCGAAGCGGCCGCCTGCCGCGCCGCCGACGCAGAAGCGCAAGCGGCGCCGCTGGGAGTACGCGAGAACGCAGGATGCCTTCCGACGGTCGCGTGCACGTTGCGTGCGCGGCCTCTTGGATGGCACCCTGCTCCAGCCGCCACCTGCCATCCCTGGTCTGCTGGACTTCTGGGCGGACCTCTTCACCAAGAAGCCCATCTCCACCGCGGGCTTCATTCGTGACCGCCTCCTCCCGCACTCAGAGCCTGTCGCTCTCGAGTGCATATGGGGGCCGGTCACACATGAGGAGGTCGCCGCCGCGTTGCCGCCCAGGGGATCAGCAGCCGGGCCGGACGGCCTTACCCCAGCGGAGTTGCGGCGCCTGCCGCACGAAGTCCTGGTGAAAGTGATGAATCTCTTCCTTCTGGCCCGCGCCCTTCCGGAACGCCTGCTTCGCGCGCGGACGTCCCTTCTCCCGAAAACGGCTGCACCAACATCCCCCGCTGACTTTCGCCCCATTACGGTCTGCTCGGTGTTGGCGCGGACCTTTCACAAGGTTCTCGCGTCACGCCTGATGCGCGCATGTGCTGTGGACGAACGTCAGCGGGCATTCATCCCTCGGGATGGGATGTTGGAAAATACCTTCATCTTGGACACTGCTCTCACCGACGCAGTTCGCTCCTGCCGCTCTGTCTTTGTGGCATCGATCGACGTATCTAAGGCATTCGATTCGGTAGATCATGCTGCCCTTCGCCCCGTGCTGAAGGCGCATGGCCTGCCGGATTGCTTTGTCGAGTATGTCGAGCGGTGCTACGAGGGCAGCACGACAGTGATAGCGGACGGCGCCGGCGTGGGCGTGTCTGTGCAGCCAGCACGGGGCGTTCGCCAGGGCGATCCCCTCTCCCCCCTCCTGTTCAACTTTGCGGTGGACTACGTTTTAGGCCAACTGCCCTCCCACATCGGAGCTCGGATCCTCGGTCGCAGAGTCAACGCTGCGGCCTTTGCAGATGACGTCTTGCTGTTTGCAGCGACCCCGAGGGGCTTGCAGTCCCTCATCGACGCAGCTACCGCAGCCCTCGCCCACCTGGGGCTGCAGATCAACGCCCGGAAGTGTTTCACCCTCGCCTTAGTCGCGTCAGGGCGCGAGAAGAAGGTGAAGGTGGACAGCAATGTCACCTTCACAGCAGGCAATACCACCATGCCTGCCCTGCGTGTGGGTGAAACCTTCCGGTACCTGGGGCTGCAATTTTCCACGGCGGGTCGCTGTGTCTTCAATCCACGTAGCCACCTGGTGGAGCAGCTTGACGTCATCTCCCGAGCTCCGCTGAAGCCGCAACAGCGCCTCCACGCTCTCACCAACGTACTTCTCCCTGGCCTGTACCACGGGCTGGCCCTCAGCCGCACCCGGGTGGGTGCATTGAAGTCGGCCGACGTTACCATCCGGGCCGCCGTCAGGAGATGGTTCCGCCTTCCGGCGGACACCCCCCTGGGATACTTCCACGCTCCTGTTGCCCAGGGGGGCCTCGGCATTCCATCTTGCCGATGGATGGGTCCGACCCTCCGTCGGT
>NW_025725889.1:182500-185000 GCF_021461395.2 Schistocerca americana
ATCGTACCGTAACCTAACCTATATCGTACCGTAACCTAACCTATATCGTACCGTAACCTAACCTATATCGTACCGTAACCTAACCTATATCGTACCGTAACCTAACCTACGTCGTACCGTAACCTAACCTACGTCGTACCGTAACCTAACCTACGTCGTACCGTAACCTAACCTACGTCGTACCGTAACCTAACCTACGTCGTACCTTAACCTAACCTACGTCGTACCTTAACCTAACCTATGTCGTACCTTAACCTAACCTATGTCGTACCTTAACCTAACCTATGTCGTACCTTAACCTAACCTATGTCGTACCTTAACCTAACCTATGTCGTACCTTAACCTAACCTATGTCGTACCTTAACCTAACCTGTATTGCGCCTTAACCTAACCTGTATTGCGCCTTAACCTAACCTGTATTGCGCCTTAACCTAACCTGTATTGCGCCTTAACCTAACCTGTATTGCGCCTTAACCTAACCTGTATTGCGCCTTAACCTAACCTGTATTGCGCCTTAACCTAACCTGTATTGCGCCTTAACCTAACCTGTATTGCGCCTTAACCTAACCTGTATTGCGCCTTAACCTAACCTATATTGCGCCTTAACCTAACCTATATTGCGCCTTAACCTAACCTATATTGCGCCTTAACGTAACCTATATTGCGCCTTAACGTAACCTATATTGCGCCTTAACGTAACCTATATTGCGCCTTAACGTAACCTATATTGCGCCTTAACGTAACCTATATTGCGCCTTAACGTAACCTATATTGCGCCTTAATGTAACCTATATTGCGCCTTAATGAAACCTATATTGCGCCTTAGCCTAACCCACATTGCGCCGTAACGTAACCCACATTGCCCCTTAACGTAACCCACATTGCGCCGTAACGTAACCCACATTGCCCCTTAACGTAACCCACATTGCGCCGTAACGTAACCGATATTGTGCTGTAACCCAACACACGTTGGGCCTTAACCCAACACACGTTGGGCCTTAACCCAACACACGTTGGGCCTTAACCCAACACACGTTGGGCCTTAACCCAACACACGTTGGGCCTTAACCCAACACACGTTGGGCCTTAACCCAACACACGTTGGGCCTTAACCCAACACACGTTGGGCCTTAACCTGCTCTGTAATTGTCATACGACGCGTTAAATTAGTGTAGTGTTGCCTAACTGCAACCCCCGCAATATAGTTTGCTACTCGCACTGCCCGGTCCCCAGTGTATCGCTTCATGTTAAACACCTTGCAGCTATACACTGTAATGTGGATGGCAGCAGGACGTACATGCTCAATGCCCTTTGCAGTTGTTCATTGGCATTTGCAGTTGTTCATTGGCATTTGCATGGCGAAGCACTTAGCCTACGCTGTGGTACGGCCTGTGTCAACTGTCCGCTGATGTTGTACGTCCAAATCACACACTGTACTGCACATTGGTCCTCATGTACTGAATGATACATCGTGGTACATGTGACCGTACAACGACTGCGCCAACAACGGCGAACCATGCGGTCCAAATGTTGTGCACTCAGCTACGTGTCGTCTCCCTATAAGAGCTGGATTGCAGTGTGGTATGCCCTGGATGGCGATCAGCATGAGCCGTCTGTTGATGTAGTGGCGCGTGTTGTCAGACGTAGTCGTCTCTTCTCACACACCGTGATAGCATGGTGCACTGCGTTCCACATCTGCGACATGCGACAGAGGCCGGTTGACAGTCGTTCGCGCAATGGACATCGCATACGTACGGGGGCCACCTTCCACGTGTTCGCGAAGCGTGCACATGTTGTTGCGTGTATGTGGGCAGACATAGTGTGTCGTGACACCTGACACAGGCATGCAACAATCGTTGAATTTGCAAATGGCGATGGACGCCTACGTTTGCTGGTGACGTTACGCAAATGAACAACTGGTAAACCGTTGTGGTGCGGTTGTTCTCGCTAGAGGTGAATCAGTGATGGCGACGATCGGTTGAGCTACCAACCGGTTGTTCCAGCGATACCCACCATGCCCACGAACGTGAATGGCATCTGGGTGTGAAGCGATACGCGGCGGTGGCTGGGTGGGACCGTCCCCGGCCGGTGAGGGGGGGCCTCCCGGCGTGCTGGCCGCGCGGTGCGTGGGCGCACGCGCTACAGCCGGCTGGTGGGGGCGGCCAGTGGCAGGCGCGCCGGCCGACGGAGGCGGCAGGCGGCGCAGCTGCGCGCCGGCGCACCCTGCACGCGGCGCCGTGCGGCCAAAGTAGGTCCTCGCGGGCCCGGTGCGAAGCGCGGTGGACATCTGCAGTGTGCTGGTCCGATTGAGGACTGTGTGCGCTGAGGATGCGCCGCCGCCCGGCGCTCGGCGCCGCGACGCCGTCTGCTGCTCGGTCGCCTCTGCGGTTCTCGCAGGTGGTTTGTATCGCAGCTGTGCGGACGTGTTGGCGCGTGCGCTGTGCTGGGAGAGTTCGCTTCGGCACCCAAGTGGGGCTTTTGTCCTTCTGTGGCGCTGGCG
>NW_025725889.1:190000-192500 GCF_021461395.2 Schistocerca americana
TGCTCGTCGGGGTAACCCAAAAGGACCCGGAGACGCCGTCGGGAGATCGGGGAAGAGTTTTCTTTTCTGCATGAGCGTTCGAGTTCCCTGGAATCCTCTAGCAGGGAGATAGGGTTTGGAACGCGAAGAGCACCGCAGTTGCGGCGGTGTCCCGATCTTCCCCTCGGACCTTGAAAATCCGGGAGAGGGCCACGTGGAGGTGTCGCGCCGGTTCGTACCCATATCCGCAGCAGGTCTCCAAGGTGAAGAGCCTCTAGTCGATAGAATAATGTAGGTAAGGGAAGTCGGCAAATTGGATCCGTAACTTCGGGATAAGGATTGGCTCTGAGGATCGGGGCGTGTCGGGCTTGGTCGGGAAGTGGGTCAGCGCTAACGTGCCGGGCCTGGGCGAGGTGAGTGCCGTAGGGGTGCCGGTAAGTGCGGGCGTTTAGCGCGGGCGTGGTCTGCTCTCGCCGTTGGTTGGCCTCGTGCTGGCCGGCGGTGCAGGATGCGCGCGCCTGCGCGGCGTTCGCGCCCCGGTGCTTCAACCTGCGTGCAGGATCCGAGCTCGGTCCCGTGCCTTGGCCTCCCACGGATCTTCCTTGCTGCGAGGCCGCGTCCGCCTTAGCGTGCTCCTCCGGGGGCGCGCGGGTGCGCGGATTCTCTTCGGCCGCCATTCAACGATCAACTCAGAACTGGCACGGACTGGGGGAATCCGACTGTCTAATTAAAACAAAGCATTGCGATGGCCCTAGCGGGTGTTGACGCAATGTGATTTCTGCCCAGTGCTCTGAATGTCAACGTGAAGAAATTCAAGCAAGCGCGGGTAAACGGCGGGAGTAACTATGACTCTCTTAAGGTTATAGTTACAGGGAGAGTGATGCGCAATACATGGGCCTAGCCCTCTTAGCCTCTCCTCTCCTGCGGTCTTCTCCCCTTCTCGTGGGCCCGCTGATTTTAGCAGAGTGGAAGACCGCACCAGGGGCTTGGGGGGGTTACCAGCCCCCCCTCGCACTATCCCTTTTTCAGTTGGGGGCAGTAACCAGAGAACAAGTGGTGGCCCTTCCGCTGAAGGTGCCACCCCAACTCCCCCAGCACCTAGCCGGCCAACCGGCCGTGCCGAAAATCTTGTAACTTTTGCAGCTGTATACGCCTGTAGTGAGTGCCACCGCAGCTTCACCACCAAAAACGGTCTCGGGGTCCATCGCCGCCGCCAACACCTTGCGGCCGCCAACGCGGAGATCGTCACGGAGAGGCATCGCGCGAGGTGGACGGAGGAAGAAGTCCTGTCGCTCGCCAAGGCAGAGGCCGAACTGTTCCTCGAGAGGGACGCCCGGTTCTTCTTTGTAAATCAAGAGCTCATCAGGATGTTCCCCGACCGAACGCTTGAGGCAATCAAGTGCCGACGGCGGCAAGCTGCCCACAAGCAGCTTGTCCGCCAATTCATGGAGGCGCTTGAGATCGGTCGGGGGGAAGAGCCGGCGTCCCGCCGGGGAGCGGCGAGCCCGCTGCCTGACGCGGGCGAGGCCGCTGCGCCGCCCGTCGACGCAGCCGAGGACTTCGCGGCCGACACCACCGGGCCGCCGCCGGAGGGGCCGACTGACGCCGCCATCTGGGAGCATCTGGCGGGGCTACCCGCTTCCGCCCAGCGTTTCTCTGCCCTGGACCGTGTCATCGGTCTGGGGCGGGGCACGCCGCCCGATGTCATCCTGGGCATGCTCCCGGATGCCCTTGCGTCGGTCGGGTCCAGAGGGGAGAGATCGATCACCAGGACACAGCGGCCGCGCCAACCATCGAAGCGGCCGCCTGCCGCGCCGCCGACGCAGAAGCGCAAGCGGCGCCGCTGGGAGTACGCGAGAACGCAGGATGCCTTCCGACGGTCGCGTGCGCGTTGCGTGCGCGGCCTCTTGGATGGCACCCTGCTCCAGCCGCCACCTGCCATCCCTGGTCTGCTGGACTTCTGGGCGGACCTCTTCACCAAGAAGCCCATCTCCACCGCGGGCTTCATTCGTGACCGCCTCCTCCCGCACTCAGAGCCTGTCGCTCTCGAGTGCATATGGGGGCCGGTCACACATGAGGAGGTCGCCGCCGCGTTGCCGCCCAGGGGATCAGCAGCCGGGCCGGACGGCCTTACCCCAGCGGAGTTGCGGCGCCTGCCGCACGAAGTCCTGGTGAAAGTGATGAATCTCTTCCTTCTGGCCCGCGCCCTTCCGGAACGCCTGCTTCGCGCGCGGACGTCCCTTCTCCCGAAAACGGCTGCACCAACATCCCCCGCTGACTTTCGCCCCATTACGGTCTGCTCGGTGTTGGCGCGGACCTTTCACAAGGTTCTCGCGTCACGCCTGATGCGCGCTTGTGCTGTGGACGAACGTCAGCGGGCATTCGTCCCTCGGGATGGGATGTTGGAAAATACCTTCATCTTGGACACTGCTCTCACCGACGCAGTTCGCTCCTGCCGCTCTGTCTTTGTGGCATCGATCGACGTATCTAAGGCATTCGATTCGGTAGATCATGCTGCCCT
>NW_025725889.1:197500-202500 GCF_021461395.2 Schistocerca americana
CTACTCTCTGCCTGTAACACGCACACAGACAATATGTAAGCACCAGCATGGAACAACACCCAGTGCATCCTCTCCGCCACATTAGACAATCCACACTGTCATAACCAGACCGGGAGATCCACTCAGAAAACAGAATATCCCACCCACCCGACAACCACCATTGCTCAGCCAAGCCACCAACACCCACACATGTCCTACACAGGGGTGCACCCAACATCACAATACTGCCTCCTCTCACAGCACACAAACAATGGCAGGAATGAAAGACACAGGTCTGCCACAAGCATGGAATGAGAGCGCCGCCTGTCATGAGCCAAAGGTGCATCCTGACGTGGCAAATCAGATGATGCCGCAGGCATCCACTTACTATAATCACAATCAACAAACCGGCCGCCCCGCCCCCCATTAAACCTTTCCTTACAACAATGTGTACTGTAACCTAACCTATATCGTACCTTAACCTAACCTATATCGTACCTTAACCTAACCTATATCGTACCTTAACCTAACCTATATCGTACCTTAACCTAACCTATATCGTACCGTAACCTAACCTATATCGTACCGTAACCTAACCTATATCGTACCGTAACCTAACCTATATCGTACCGTAACCTAACCTATATCGTACCGTAACCTAACCTACATCGTACCGTAACCTAACCTACATCGTACCGTAACCTAACCTACATCGTACCGTAACCTAACCTATATCGTACCGTAACCTAACCTATATCGTACCGTAACCTAACCTATATCGTACCGTAACCTAACCTATATCGTACCGTAACCTAACCTATATCGTACCGTAACCTAACCTATATCGTACCGTAACCTAACCTATATCGTACCGTAACCTAACCTATATCGTACCGTAACCTAACCTATATCGTACCGTAACCTAACCTATATCGTACCGTAACCTAACCTATATCGTACCGTAACCTAACCTACGTCGTACCGTAACCTAACCTACGTCGTACCGTAACCTAACCTACGTCGTACCGTAACCTAACCTACGTCGTACCTTAACCTAACCTACGTCGTACCTTAACCTAACCTATGTCGTACCTTAACCTAACCTATGTCGTACCTTAACCTAACCTATGTCGTACCTTAACCTAACCTATGTCGTACCTTAACCTAACCTATGTCGTACCTTAACCTAACCTGTATTGCGCCTTAACCTAACCTGTATTGCGCCTTAACCTAACCTGTATTGCGCCTTAACCTAACCTGTATTGCGCCTTAACCTAACCTGTATTGCGCCTTAACCTAACCTGTATTGCGCCTTAACCTAACCTGTATTGCGCCTTAACCTAACCTGTATTGCGCCTTAACCTAACCTGTATTGCGCCTTAACCTAACCTGTATTGCGCCTTAACCTAACCTATATTGCGCCTTAACCTAACCTATATTGCGCCTTAACCTAACCTATATTGCGCCTTAACGTAACCTATATTGCGCCTTAACGTAACCTATATTGCGCCTTAACGTAACCTATATTGCGCCTTAACGTAACCTATATTGCGCCTTAACGTAACCTATATTGCGCCTTAACGTAACCTATATTGCGCCTTAATGTAACCTATATTGCGCCTTAATGAAACCTATATTGCGCCTTAGCCTAACCCACATTGCGCCGTAACGTAACCCACATTGCCCCTTAACGTAACCCACATTGCGCCGTAACGTAACCCACATTGCCCCTTAACGTAACCCACATTGCGCCGTAACGTAACCGATATTGTGCTGTAACCCAACACACGTTGGGCCTTAACCCAACACACGTTGGGCCTTAACCCAACACACGTTGGGCCTTAACCCAACACACGTTGGGCCTTAACCCAACACACGTTGGGCCTTAACCCAACACACGTTGGGCCTTAACCCAACACACGTTGGGCCTTAACCCAACACACGTTGGGCCTTAACCTGCTCTGTAATTGTCATACGACGCGTTAAATTAGTGTAGTGTTGCCTAACTGCAACCCCCGCAATATAGTTTGCTACTCGCACTGCCCGGTCCCCAGTGTATCGCTTCATGTTAAACACCTTGCAGCTATACACTGTAATGTGGATGGCAGCAGGACGTACATGCTCAATGCCCTTTGCAGTTGTTCATTGGCATTTGCAGTTGTTCATTGGCATTTGCATGGCGAAGCACTTAGCCTACGCTGTGGTACGGCCTGTGTCAACTGTCCGCTGATGTTGTACGTCCAAATCACACACTGTACTGCACATTGGTCCTCATGTACTGAATGATACATCGTGGTACATGTGACCGTACAACGACTGCGCCAACAACGGCGAACCATGCGGTCCAAATGTTGTGCACTCAGCTACGTGTCGTCTCCCTATAAGAGCTGGATTGCAGTGTGGTATGCCCTGGATGGCGATCAGCATGAGCCGTCTGTTGATGTAGTGGCGCGTGTTGTCAGACGTAGTCGTCTCTTCTCACACACCGTGATAGCATGGTGCACTGCGTTCCACATCTGCGACATGCGACAGAGGCCGGTTGACAGTCGTTCGCGCAATGGACATCGCATACGTACGGGGGCCACCTTCCACGTGTTCGCGAAGCGTGCACATGTTGTTGCGTGTATGTGGGCAGACATAGTGTGTCGTGACACCTGACACAGGCATGCAACAATCGTTGAATTTGCAAATGGCGATGGACGCCTACGTTTGCTGGTGACGTTACGCAAATGAACAACTGGTAAACCGTTGTGGTGCGGTTGTTCTCGCTAGAGGTGAATCAGTGATGGCGACGATCGGTTGAGCTACCAACCGGTTGTTCCAGCGATACCCACCATGCCCACGAACGTGAATGGCATCTGGGTGTGAAGCGATACGCGGCGGTGGCTGGGTGGGACCGTCCCCGGCCGGTGAGGGGGGGCCTCCCGGCGTGCTGGCCGCGCGGTGCGTGGGCGCACGCGCTACAGCCGGCTGGTGGGGGCGGCCAGTGGCAGGCGCGCCGGCCGACGGAGGCGGCAGGCGGCGCAGCTGCGCGCCGGCGCACCCTGCACGCGGCGCCGTGCGGCCAAAGTAGGTCCTCGCGGGCCCGGTGCGAAGCGCGGTGGACATCTGCAGTGTGCTGGTCCGATTGAGGACTGTGTGCGCTGAGGATGCGCCGCCGCCCGGCGCTCGGCGCCGCGACGCCGTCTGCTGCTCGGTCGCCTCTGCGGTTCTCGCAGGTGGTTTGTATCGCAGCTGTGCGGACGTGTTGGCGCGTGCGCTGTGCTGGGAGAGTTCGCTTCGGCACCCAAGTGGGGCTTTTGTCCTTCTGTGGCGCTGGCGTTGGAGCTGCCGGTCACCGTAGGTGGCGCGTGTTGTCTCCCGCCGGCAATGCCACGACAGCACGCTCCCGGGCCTCTGTCGGCAGCGGCAAGCTCAGGTGGGAGCACGGGTGGTCGCACCTAAAGCGTCTACTCGCCAAACTCCGGGCGATTGCGCCTCTCTCGAACCCGACCAAGTACTTAGGACGGCGCTGCGCGCCGCCGGGACCTGAGAGGGTTTCGAGGTGTATGGTGCAGGGGAGCTCAGCCTCCTCCTGTTTGCAGAATAATTGAGCGGACGCTTGCGTGTTCGCGCGGGCCCCCGGGACACACTCCCGGGCGGCCGGCTGCTCAGCTCTAGTTGACGCAGCTCCCTGGTTAATCCTGCCAGTAGTCATATGCTTGTCTCAAAGATTAAGCCATGCATGTCTCAGTACAAGCCGCATTAAGGTGAAACCGCGAATGGCTCATTAAATCAGTTATGGTTCCTTAGATCGTACCCACGTTACTTGGATAACTGTGGTAATTCTAGAGCTAATACATGCAAACAGAGTCCCGACCAGAGATGGAAGGGACGCTTTTATTAGATCAAAACCAATCGGTCGGCTCGTCCGGTCCGTTTGCCTTGGTGACTCTGAATAACTTTGGGCTGATCGCACGGTCCTCGTACCGGCGACGCATCTTTCAAATGTCTGCCTTATCAACTGTCGATGGTAGGTTCTGCGCCTACCATGGTTGTAACGGGTAACGGGGAATCAGGGTTCGATTCCGGAGAGGGAGCCTGAGAAACGGCTACCACATCCAAGGAAGGCAGCAGGCGCGCAAATTACCCACTCCCGGCACGGGGAGGTAGTGACGAAAAATAACGATACGGGACTCATCCGAGGCCCCGTAATCGGAATGAGTACACTTTAAATCCTTTAACGAGTATCTATTGGAGGGCAAGTCTGGTGCCAGCAGCCGCGGTAATTCCAGCTCCAATAGCGTATATTAAAGTTGTTGCGGTTAAAAAGCTCGTAGTTGGATTTGTGTCCCACGCTGTTGGTTCACCGCCCGTCGGTGTTTAACTGGCATGTATCGTGGGACGTCCTGCCGGTGGGGCGAGCTGAAGGCGTGCGACGCGCCTCGTGCGTGCTCGTGCGTCCCGAGGCGGACCCCGTTGCAATCCTACCAGGGTGCTCTTGAGTGAGTGTCTCGGTGGGCCGGCACGTTTACTTTGAACAAATTAGAGTGCTTAAAGCAGGCAAGCCCGCCTGAATACTGTGTGCATGGAATAATGGAATAGGACCTCGGTTCTATTTTGTTGGTTTTCGGAACCCGAGGTAATGATTAATAGGGACAGGCGGGGGCATTCGTATTGCGACGTTAGAGGTGAAATTCTTGGATCGTCGCAAGACGAACAGAAGCGAAAGCATTTGCCAAGTATGTTTTCATTAATCAAGAACGAAAGTTAGAGGTTCGAAGGCGATCAGATACCGCCCTAGTTCTAACCATAAACGATGCCAGCCAGCGATCCGCCGCAGTTCCTCCGATGACTCGGCGGGCAGCCTCCGGGAAACCAAAGCTTTTGGGTTCCGGGGGAAGTATGGTTGCAAAGCTGAAACTTAAAGGAATTGACGGAAGGGCACCACCAGGAGTGGAGCCTGCGGCTTAATTTGACTCAACACGGGAAACCTCACCAGGCCCGGACACCGGAAGGATTGACAGATTGATAGCTCTTTC
>NW_025725889.1:205000-207500 GCF_021461395.2 Schistocerca americana
GACTAATCGAACCATCTAGTAGCTGGTTCCCTCCGAAGTTTCCCTCAGGATAGCTGGTGCTCGTACGAGTCTCATCCGGTAAAGCGAATGATTAGAGGCCTTGGGGCCGAAACGACCTCAACCTATTCTCAAACTTTAAATGGGTGAGATCTCCGGCTTGCTTGATATGCTGAAGCCGCGAGCAAACGACTCGGATCGGAGTGCCAAGTGGGCCACTTTTGGTAAGCAGAACTGGCGCTGTGGGATGAACCAAACGCCGAGTTAAGGCGCCCGAATCGACGCTCATGGGAAACCATGAAAGGCGTTGGTTGCTTAAGACAGCAGGACGGTGGCCATGGAAGTCGGAATCCGCTAAGGAGTGTGTAACAACTCACCTGCCGAAGCAACTAGCCCTGAAAATGGATGGCGCTGAAGCGTCGTGCCTATACTCGGCCGTCAGTCTGGCAGTCATGGCCGGTCCTTGCGGCCGGCCGCGAAGCCCTGACGAGTAGGAGGGTCGCGGCGGTGGGCGCAGAAGGGTCTGGGCGTGAGCCTGCCTGGAGCCGCCGTCGGTGCAGATCTTGGTGGTAGTAGCAAATACTCCAGCGAGGCCCTGGAGGGCTGACGCGGAGAAGGGTTTCGTGTGAACAGCCGTTGCACACGAGTCAGTCGATCCTAAGCCCTAGGAGAAATCCGATGTTGATGGGGGCCGTCATAGCATGATGCACTTTGTGCTGGCCCCCGTTGGGCGAAAGGGAATCCGGTTCCTATTCCGGAACCCGGCAGCGGAACCGATACAAGTCGGGCCCCTCTTTTAGAGATGCTCGTCGGGGTAACCCAAAAGGACCCGGAGACGCCGTCGGGAGATCGGGGAAGAGTTTTCTTTTCTGCATGAGCGTTCGAGTTCCCTGGAATCCTCTAGCAGGGAGATAGGGTTTGGAACGCGAAGAGCACCGCAGTTGCGGCGGTGTCCCGATCTTCCCCTCGGACCTTGAAAATCCGGGAGAGGGCCACGTGGAGGTGTCGCGCCGGTTCGTACCCATATCCGCAGCAGGTCTCCAAGGTGAAGAGCCTCTAGTCGATAGAATAATGTAGGTAAGGGAAGTCGGCAAATTGGATCCGTAACTTCGGGATAAGGATTGGCTCTGAGGATCGGGGCGTGTCGGGCTTGGTCGGGAAGTGGGTCAGCGCTAACGTGCCGGGCCTGGGCGAGGTGAGTGCCGTAGGGGTGCCGGTAAGTGCGGGCGTTTAGCGCGGGCGTGGTCTGCTCTCGCCGTTGGTTGGCCTCGTGCTGGCCGGCGGTGCAGGATGCGCGCGCCTGCGCGGCGTTCGCGCCCCGGTGCTTCAACCTGCGTGCAGGATCCGAGCTCGGTCCCGTGCCTTGGCCTCCCACGGATCTTCCTTGCTGCGAGGCCGCGTCCGCCTTAGCGTGCTCCTCCGGGGGCGCGCGGGTGCGCGGATTCTCTTCGGCCGCCATTCAACGATCAACTCAGAACTGGCACGGACTGGGGGAATCCGACTGTCTAATTAAAACAAAGCATTGCGATGGCCCTAGCGGGTGTTGACGCAATGTGATTTCTGCCCAGTGCTCTGAATGTCAACGTGAAGAAATTCAAGCAAGCGCGGGTAAACGGCGGGAGTAACTATGACTCTCTCCAGCGTCGGCCGGAGATCTCTCCGCACTTGGATTTAGACCCCGAGAACTGGCGGTGCTTAGCACGAGAGTACTGCAAAGCTGCTGCACGAGCTATCGCATTTTCGAATATATGACGGCGCACAGTCCGATGGAGCGAGCCGGCGTCGGATAGGATGCTGGTTATTTTCTTCGCCTTGACTCCTGGGGCCTATCCACAGGAGGAATATCCCGTCTTTGTTCTTTCTTCTTTGTGTATGTAATTTATGTTGTTCTTGTCTTGTTATAGGTTAGGTTACGGTACGATATAGGTTAGGTTACGGTACGATATAGGTTAGGTTACGGTACGATATAGGTTAGGTTACGGTACGATGTAGGTTAGGTTACGGTACGATGTAGGTTAGGTTACGGTACGATGTAGGTTAGGTTACGGTACGATATAGGTTAGGTTACGGTACGATATAGGTTAGGTTACGGTACGATATAGGTTAGGTTACGGTACGATGTAGGTTAGGTTACGGTACGATGTAGGTTAGGTTACGGTACGATGTAGGTTAGGTTACGGTACGATATAGGTTAGGTTACGGTACGATATAGGTTAGGTTACGGTACGATATAGGTTAGGTTACGGTACGATATAGGTTAGGTTACGGTACGATATAGGTTAGGTTAAGGTACGATATAGGTTAGGTTAAGGTACGATATAGGTTAGGTTAAGGTACGATATAGGTTAGGTTAAGGTACGATATAGGTTAGGTTAAGGTACGATATAGGTTAGGTTACAGTACACATTGTTGTAAGGAAAGGTTTAATGGGGGGCGGGGCGGCCGGTTTGTTGATTGTGATTATAGTAAGTGGATGCCTGCGGCATCATCTGATTTGCCACGT
>NW_025725889.1:212500-217500 GCF_021461395.2 Schistocerca americana
GCCCTGTGGGCATCCCTTAGTGATCAACTTCTCAACCGCCCGCCCCGGGCACCGCAAGACCGCCCGCCGGTGTCGGCAGTAGTCAAGCAGGCACCGGTACAGGGGCCCAGGACATTCCAACTTCCTTAGGCTGTCGAACAGAGCCGGCCACCATAGGTTATCGAAAGCCCCGGCGATGTCGACCATTATCCCCGCAACGTACTTAGCAGTAGATGTGTCCACTAGCAACATTGCCTTGTTTATAGCATCTTCTGTACACAGGCCCCTCCTGAATCCGTACTGGTCGGGACTTCGTCCCCTAAGCTCCCGGTGTTGCTCTAGCCGGAGGCATAGGAGCTTCTCCTGGAGCTTGGCCATGGAGTTCAAGAGACAGATTGGTCGGTACGATTTCGGCACTTCTGGATCCTTGTCATCACCCTTTCGCAGTATAACCACTTCAGCCGTCTTCCACGACTCTGGTACCCGTCCCTGACGTAAACACTCGTTGTAGAGGTTTGTCAGGTAAGGGCAGATCTCCGCGCATAAGGCTTGGAGAACCTCTGCAGCGAGACCATCTTGTCCCGTCGCCTTCTTCCGGCGCAATTCGAGAATGGCTATTGTAACTTCACGTTCAGTGAATGGAGCAACTGGCGTCTCATTGGCATACGCCTCATTGAGTTGTCTCCTCATATTCCCCTGTTCCTCATTCTCATCTTCGCTACTATCATCTGGCAACAAGGTGCTCATGAGTAGCTCGGCTGACTCCTGCCAGTCCCTGGTGTGGCTGCCATCATTCTTCCTTAGGGTTGACAGGACCGTCGGTGACCGAACTTTCGATGCGGCAATCCTGTACGGCGTTCCCCAGGGGTCAGCCGCCAGACTGTCACGAACGAAAGACTGCCAACTCTCAATCCGTACCGTGTGCAGCGTCCGCTTAAACACCGCCTTGGCCCGCCTGTACCGCGCAAGCGTAGCCTCACGCATGTGATCGCCTATGCTGCGCTGGTATTGCCGCCGCGCCCTTCTGCATTCGCGTCGGAGACGTTGCAGCTCAGGGTTCCAAGGCGCTTTAGGCGTTTTCCCTGTATGGGCCAACGGGACTGCGCCCGTTGCTGCTGTCTGTATAGCCCTCGTCAGATCCTCTGCAGCTTTATCCACGTCCACAACGCGATCCATTGGCCAATTCGGTATCACTAGATTTCCTCTTAGTCGATCCCAATCAGCCTTTCGCCAGTTGTACTTGACGATGCCGTTCACCTGGTCTTGTGGAGGAGGCTCCCCATCATAAGCTACAGTGAATGTGATCAGATTATGATCACTTAGTGTCGTTCCCCGCCATACCTTCCAATTCTCCGCGCGGAGATGCACATGTGCACTCTTTAGTGTCACATCAATGTTTGAGGTCGCTCCCCGGCGACCTTCAAAAGTTGGTGGGAAGTTTGGTCGGTTCAACACTTCTAATCCGAGCTCGAGAATTGCTTCAGCGAGTCTCTCACCCCGCCTAGCGGCGCGTCGCGCGCCAAGAGGCGTGATGTCACTGTGCCATAGGGGTGACATGGCGTTTGCGTCCATTGTGCAGATGAGCAAGTCATTGCGATAGAACCCAACCGCCTCTTTTAACTGGTCGATGTACGGCCTCTCTCTGTGCCTGTACTGAAAGTACATGTTCAGCACGAAAAAGGTGAAATCGCCAGTGTTTATTTCGGCTAACACCATGCATCTGTTGCTGAGGTGCGCCACTTTCACTGCTCTCAGAGATCGATTTAGCACAGCGATCGCTGCCATAGGGTGCTCTCCTCCTGCCAAGATCTGAGCTGTAGTCGGCATATACAGGATCTTTCCGTCTTTGGAGTATGGCTCCTGTAGACATAAAATGTCTAAAGACTCCTCCTCCGCTCGGCGTCGCACCTCGCACATCACCGCTTGCGATCGCGCGCAGTTCAGCTGTCCTATTTTAACCGACACGGGCATTGTGATGTTTCACAGTCCGGTCGGCAACAGGTGAGGCGGCAGCCGGTAAGGAGACGGTTGACGAGAGGTCTTGTCTCCCATAGTCTGTCCGCTGGATTTTACGTTGTGTGAGGATTTTATAGAAGTCACACTCTTTTCCTGGCGTCACGCAATTGCGATTTCGCTTTTTGCACGGAATGCAGACCGGTTGGTTCCCCGCTTTTCGACAATCCTTTCTCATGTGGCCGTTTTCGCCACAGTGCCCGCATGTTATTATACTCGGGTCCTGCTTGCAGAACTTTGCCGAGTGGTTTACATCTTGGCACCGCGTGCAGACAGCCAAGTCTAGGTAATCATCGACTGGCATGGACTCGAAGCCCATGTACAGTCTTTTCTGCCTAAGGATGGCGACTCTGAGTCTGGGGCTTACTTCCACCACGAGATGTGATGTTTGTTTGCCCCTTGGTCCAGTCCGGAACTTCGGCTTAAACTCCTGGCGGAGTTGTGTTTCCGAAAGTCCTCCAAGGTCATTTTGCTTTCGAGTTAGCTCAACCACAGTTTCATTCTTCATGACGCAGGGTACATGATATATGATTATCTGCGGATTGAGCTTTTTCGGCAGTTCGCATTTCAGAGCTTCTGTCAGTTTGTTATTGGCCAGAAGTTTTTGACGATCAGTTTCAGACGCCACATCAACGATAAGCGTCGGGCCGTTTGTGGTGACCCGTGAGAACTTCACACCATCAACCTCTGGCTTGACCAGGGAGGTGAACTTCTTTCTCACTTCTGCTCCGCTTTCGTTTGCCTTTGACTTGATAAAGAGCGTAGCCTTCTCAGTCTGGGCTCTCGTTATCATTGCCTGCGTTTTCCTTTCTGTCGAGGGTAGAGCGGCGGCAACTTGTGCAAAGGTCTTTGGCGGCGCCAGGGGCGCCGCTTTCGTCCTCGCCAGCTCATCCTCCAAGGCGTCCACCCTTCCTGTGAGGGCCGACTGCGCCATAGCCCAGTCAAACAACTTAGCTCTCAGTTGTCTCTTAAGGTCACTTAGACTTTTCTCCTCCACCAGTTGCCCCGGTTTTAGAGAGTCGTCCACGAGTTCAAGGACGTCCTCGAGCCGCGTCGCGATGAGCTGTATAGTCGCAAGATCGCTGGGGCTTGCCTTGTATGGGGACTTGCCGTCCTCGACTGGGCCGCTGGGCTCTTGCCCGGCTACCTGCGCCGAGTCCGGCTGCTTGTTCTTCTTTCGCCTCTTCCGTCGAGTCCCGGGCTTGCGCCCTTCGGTTCCCGACATTGGCGTAGAGGCGCGGCTACTGCAGGCACTTTCACTGACTGGGCCGCTGGGCTGCTGCCCGGCTACCTGCGCCAGTTTCCGCGCACTTTTCACCGTTTCCGACGGTTGAGATTTCGGCCGTGTGGCCGCCGTCTCTCCCGCCGGGCGAGTCTGGGTGGACGTGCCAGCACCGACTGGGCCGCCGGGCTTCTGCCCAGCTACCTGCGCCAGCTTTGGCCCGCCCGCAGTCTTACCCGCCGGCGGCGTCGTCGGCCGTGTGGCCTTCGTCTTCGCCTTCGGTTCAGACTTCCCCTTGGCGCCTTCCCCGACTGGGCCGCTGGGCTCGCGCCCGGCTACCTGCGCCGGTTCCGGCTTATCTCCCTCCTTGGGCGCCGTTCTTGGCGCCGGCTGGCGGGGTGGCGGCATTAGCTCGGTTGCAGCGTCAGCACTCTGCGATCTCTGCCGAAGCACTTTTCGCAGGCGTCTCCTCTGCTTCCTTAGCTTAGCCTTACGGTCTTTCTCACTGTCACTTTCACTCGTATCAACGAGCGTCCGTGACAGCGTCTCGCTAGCGGCAGTCTTAGCGCTCCGCACACGGGGTGTCCGGAACTCCAATTCTGGCGCACTAAGCGCGGGGTCATGGTCTTGTGGTCTAGGGACCTCCGACTGCCCTTGGTTTGGGAGTCCGTCAGTACACGAGGTGTCCGACTCGCTCCCCGAGAGGTTGGTGTGTTGACTCCGCGACGGCCCACCAGTTCCGTCGGGACAAGGTTGTTTGAAAGAGTCCATGTGGTTCCCACGAACAGCTAGGGATCTATGTTGTCCATCCAGGCGTCGCCCCGCACACCTGGGTAAGCCTTATACAACAGAGGGTCGGCCGGTCCTCTGAGGTGGCTGACTCATGACTGTTCACAACTCAACAGCCTTGCGCCCCATAGCCGCCAGCTAACGCAGAGGGTGAGGGGTGATTATAGAGATTGTCCTTCTCTTGCCCAGGCGGTTAAGCCAAGACTCCGGTCCAAAACACGCACGACGTTCCACTGCGCGCCTCACAGCAGTCGTTGAAGTGCGTATCTCAGTTTACGGCCGTCGCTGGTAGCGCTTGCCAGCTCCGGGCTAGGGCACCCCGGGTTTGCCAAGCCCGTACGGCGACTGCATTAGCCTCCGTCCCTGTGGTCGTGGTCTTAGGCCACTCAGGAGCATCCTCCTGTGGCAGCTCCTGGTGACTTCCGCGTTGTGGTGACCGTTGCCGGTCTCCCCTTCGCAGTTGTCCACCAAGGAATCCTCCGATCGAGGCCGAGACGTCGTCCGCGTTGCATTCTCTGAAGGCCAGAGAGCGCTTCGCAGTCAGGCGCCCTTCCCCGCGCGTGGACATCGGCCTGCTTCCACATTAAGTTCTCTACAGTGAGAGACTTAGTTTCGGCAGGAACGATGACCGCCAGAACTCCCCACTGTGCTTATTGCGCCAACCGCCTGCACCAACCACAGCCAACATTGCGTATGGCCGGCCGGCGCCGCTAAGTTGTCCGGACGTGGCCTGCCGAGCCGGGCACGGCAGGGCCGGCGCCCGCCGCCGGCGTGGCCGCGAGAGCGAACCGCCAGTCAGAGACCGACCGCCCGTCCCGCGCCAGCCAGCAGCGCGCGCACCGCCCAGCCGACCCGGCCCAGCGCAGCGCGCCCGACACAGCAGCGCACCCGTGCGCAGCCCAGCCGGCGGACGAGCCCCGCCGCTACCCCGGCCGACCGCACCGCCGTCCGACATTTGCCGGGCGGAGCATGTGCGAGGCCGGCGCCGCAGCGGGAG
>NW_025725889.1:222500-227500 GCF_021461395.2 Schistocerca americana
CAAAGTAAACGTGCCGGCCCACCGAGACACTCACTCAAGAGCACCCTGGTAGGATTGCAACGGGGTCCGCCTCGGGACGCACGAGCACGCACGAGGCGCGTCGCACGCCTTCGGCTCGCCCCACCGGCAGGACGTCCCACGATACATGCCAGTTAAACACCGACGGGCGGTGAACCAACAGCGTGGGACACAAATCCAACTACGAGCTTTTTAACCGCAACAACTTTAATATACGCTATTGGAGCTGGAATTACCGCGGCTGCTGGCACCAGACTTGCCCTCCAATAGATACTCGTTAAAGGATTTAAAGTGTACTCATTCCGATTACGGGGCCTCGGATGAGTCCCGTATCGTTATTTTTCGTCACTACCTCCCCGTGCCGGGAGTGGGTAATTTGCGCGCCTGCTGCCTTCCTTGGATGTGGTAGCCGTTTCTCAGGCTCCCTCTCCGGAATCGAACCCTGATTCCCCGTTACCCGTTACAACCATGGTAGGCGCAGAACCTACCATCGACAGTTGATAAGGCAGACATTTGAAAGATGCGTCGCCGGTACGAGGACCGTGCGATCAGCCCAAAGTTATTCAGAGTCACCAAGGCAAACGGACCGGACGAGCCGACCGATTGGTTTTGATCTAATAAAAGCGTCCCTTCCATCTCTGGTCGGGACTCTGTTTGCATGTATTAGCTCTAGAATTACCACAGTTATCCAAGTAACGTGGGTACGATCTAAGGAACCATAACTGATTTAATGAGCCATTCGCGGTTTCACCTTAATGCGGCTTGTACTGAGACATGCATGGCTTAATCTTTGAGACAAGCATATGACTACTGGCAGGATCAACCAGGGAGCTGCGTCAACTAGAGCTGAGCAGCCGGCCGCCCGGGAGTGTGTCCCGGGGGCCCGCGCGAACACGCAAGCGTCCGCTCAATTATTCTGCAAACAGGAGGAGGCTGAGCTCCCCTGCACAATACACCTCGAAACCCTCTCAGGTCCCGGCGGCGCGCAGCGCCGTCCTAAGTACTTGGTCGGGTTCGAGAGAGGCGCAATCGCCCGGAGTTTGGCGAGTAGACGCTTTAGGTGCGACCACCCGTGCTCCCAACTGAGCTTGCCGCTGCCGACAGAGGCCCGGGAGCGTGCTGTCGTGGCATTGCCGGCGGGAGACAACACGCGCCACCTACGGTGACCGGCAGCTCCAACGCCAGCGCCACAGAAGGACAAAAGCCCCACTTGGGTGCCGAAGCGAACTCTCCCAGCACAGCGCACGCGCCAACACGTCCGCACAGCTGCGATACAAACCACCTGCGAGAACCGCAGAGGCGACCGAGCAGCAGACGGCGTCGCGGCGCCGAGCGCCGGGCGGCGGCGCATCCTCAGCGCACACAGTCCTCAATCGGACCAGCACACTGCAGATGTCCACCGCGCTTCGCACCGGGCCCGCGAGGACCTACTTTGGCCGCACGGCGCCGCGTGCAGGGTGCGCCGGCGCGCAGCTGCGCCGCCTGCCGCCTCCGTCGGCCGGCGCGCCTGCCACTGGCCGCCCCCACCAGCCGGCTGTAGCGCGTGCGCCCACGCACCGCGCGGCCAGCACGCCGGGAGGCCCCCCCTCACCGGCCGGGGACGGTCCCACCCAGCCACCGCCGCGTATCGCTTCACACCCAGATGCCATTCACGTTCGTGGGCATGGTGGGTATCGCTGGAACAACCGGTTGGTAGCTCAACCGATCGTCGCCATCACTGATTCACCTCTAGCGAGAACAACCGCACCACAACGGTTTACCAGTTGTTCATTTGCATAACGTCACCAGCAAACGTAGGCGTCCATCGCCATTTGCAAATTCAACGATTGTTGCATGCCTGTGTCAGGTGTCACGACACACTATGTCTGCCCACATACACGCAACAACATGTGCACGCTTCGCGAACACGTGGAAGGTGGCCCCCGTACGTATGCGATGTCCATTGCGCGAACGACTGTCAACCGGCCTCTGTCGCATGTCGCAGATGTGGAACGCAGTGCACCATGCTATCACGGTGTGTGAGAAGAGACGACTACGTCTGACAACACGCGCCACTACATCAACAGACGGCTCATGCTGATCGCCATCCAGGGCATACCACACTGCAATCCAGCTCTTATAGGGAGACGACACGTAGCTGAGTGCACAACATTTGGACCGCATGGTTCGCCGTTGTTGGCGCAGTCGTTGTACGGTCACATGTACCACGATGTATCATTCAGTACATGAGGACCAATGTGCAGTACAGTGTGTGATTTGGACGTACAACATCAGCGGACAGTTGACACAGGCCGTACCACAGCGTAGGCTAAGTGCTTCGCACATGCGAATGCCAATGAACAACTGCAAATGCCAATGAACAACTGCAAAGGGCATTGAGCATGTACGTCCTGCTGCCATCCACATTACTGTGTATAGCTGCAAGGTGTTTAACATGAAGCGATACACTGGGGACCGGGCAGTGCGAGTAGCAAACTATATTGCGGGGGTTGCAGTTAGGCAACACTACACTAATTTAACGCGTCGTATGACAATTACAGAGCAGGTTAAGGCCCAACGTGTGTTGGGTTAAGGCCCAACGTGTGTTGGGTTAAGGCCCAACGTGTGTTGGGTTAAGGCCCAACGTGTGTTGGGTTAAGGCCCAACGTGTGTTGGGTTAAGGCCCAACGTGTGTTGGGTTAAGGCCCAACGTGTGTTGGGTTAAGGCCCAACGTGTGTTGGGTTAAGGCCCAACGTGTGTTGGGTTAAGGCCCAACGTGTGTTGGGTTAAGGCCCAACGTGTGTTGGGTTAAGGCCCAACGTGTGTTGGGTTAAGGCCCAACGTGTGTTGGGTTACGTTAAGGGGCAATGTGGGTTACGTTAAGGGGCAATGTGGGTTACGTTAAGGGGCAATGTGGGTTACGTTACGGCGCAATATAGGTTACGTTACGGCGCAATATAGGTTACGTTAAGGCGCAATATCGGTTACGTTAAGGCGCAATACAGGTTACGTTAAGGCGCAATACAGGTTACGTTAAGGCGCAATACAGGTTACGTTAAGGCGCAATACAGGTTACGTTAAGGCGCAATACAGGTTACGTTAAGGCGCAATACAGGTTACGTTAAGGCGCAATGCAGGTTACGTTAAGGCGCAATGCAGGTTACGTTAAGGCGCAATACAGGTTACGTTAAGGCGCAATACAGGTTACGTTAAGGCGCAATACAGGTTACGTTAAGGCGCAATACAGGTTACGTTAAGGCGCAATACAGGTTACGTTAAGGCGCAATACAGGTTACGTTAAGGCGCAATACAGGTTACGTTAAGGCGCAATACAGGTTACGTTAAGGCGCAATACAGGTTACGTTAAGGCGCAATACAGGTTACGTTAAGGCGCAATACAGGTTACGTTAAGGCGCAATACAGGTTACGTTAAGGCGCAATACAGGTTACGTTAAGGCGCAATACAGGTTACGTTAAGGCGCAATACAGGTTACGTTAAGGCGCAATACAGGTTACGTTAAGGCGCAATACAGGTTACGTTAAGGCGCAATACAGGTTACGTTAAGGCGCAATACAGGTTAGGTTAAGGCGCAATACAGGTTAGGTTAAGGCGCAATACAGGTTAGGTTAAGGTACGACATAGGTTAGGTTAAGGTACGACATAGGTTAGGTTAAGGTACGACATAGGTTAGGTTAAGGTACGACATAGGTTAGGTTAAGGTACGACATAGGTTAGGTTAAGGTACGACATAGGTTAGGTTAAGGTACGACATAGGTTAGGTTAAGGTACGACATAGGTTAGGTTAAGGTACGACATAGGTTAGGTTAAGGTACGACATAGGTTAGGTTAAGGTACGACATAGGTTAGGTTAAGGTACGACATAGGTTAGGTTAAGGTACGACATAGGTTAGGTTAAGGTACGACATAGGTTAGGTTAAGGTACGACATAGGTTAGGTTAAGGTACGACATAGGTTAGGTTAAGGTACGACATAGGTTAGGTTAAGGTACGACATAGGTTAGGTTAAGGTACGACATAGGTTAGGTTAAGGTACGACATAGGTTAGGTTAAGGTACGACATAGGTTAGGTTAAGGTACGACATAGGTTAGGTTAAGGTACGACATAGGTTAGGTTAAGGTACGACATAGGTTAGGTTAAGGTACGACATAGGTTAGGTTAAGGTACGACATAGGTTAGGTTACGGTACGACATAGGTTAGGTTACGGTACGACATAGGTTAGGTTACGGTACGACATAGGTTAGGTTACGGTACGACATAGGTTAGGTTACGGTACGATATAGGTTAGGTTACGGTACGATATAGGTTAGGTTAAGGTACACATTGTTGTAAGGAAAGGTTTAATGGGGGGCGGGGCGGGGCGGCCGGTTTGTTGATTGTGATTATAGTAAGTGGATGCCTGCGGCATCATCTGATTTGCCACGTCAGGATGCACCTTTGGCTCATGACAGGCGGCGCTCTCATTCCATGCTTGTGGCAGACCTGTGTCTTTCATTCCTGCCATTGTTTGTGTGCTGTGAGAGGAGGCAGTATTGTGATGTTGGGTGCACCCCTGTGTAGGACATGTGTGGGTGTTGGTGGCTTGGCTGAGCAATGGTGGTTGTCGGGTGGGTGGGATATTCTGTTTTCTGAGTGGACCTCCCAGTCTGGTTATGACAGTGTGGATTGTCTAATGTGGCGGAGAGGATGCACTGGGTGTTGTTCCATGCTGGTGCTTACATATTGTCTGTGTGCGTGTTACAGGCAGAGAGTAGTGCGTGATAAGGGTGTGTGGCTGACGTGTGGTTGTGATTGTGAGCAGAGTCTTTCAGCATGTATACGGACAGTTGTATACATTATCTGTATTCTGATGGCTCTATCTATTACTAATCAGCGCCGTGTATACGTTTAATCCGGTTCCAGTCGAAACTGTTGTATCTCTGTACATTAGTGACACGGCGAGCCCGCTATGTAGTTACTCGTCTCGGCAGCTTCCACCGGTG
>NW_025725889.1:232500-235000 GCF_021461395.2 Schistocerca americana
CGTAATGGGGCGAAAGTCAGCGGGGGATGTTGGTGCAGCCGTTTTGGGGAGAAGTGACGTCCGGGCGCGAAGCAGACGCTCGGGGAGGGCGCGGGCCAGGAGGAAGAGGTTCAAGAGTTTCACCAGGACTTCATGCGGCAGGCGCCGCAGCTCCGCTGGAGTCAGGCCGTCCGGCCCGGCTGCCGATCCCCTGGGCGGCAAGGCAGCAGCGACCTCCTCACGTGTGACCGGCCCCCATAGGCACTCAGGAGCGACAGGCTCCGAGTGCGGGAGAAGGCGGTCACGGATGAAGCCGGCGGTGGAGATCGGCTTCTTCGTGAAGAGGTCCGCCCAGAAGTCCAGCAGACCGGGGATGTCGGGTGGCGGCTGCAGCAGGGTGCCGTCCAGCAAGCCGCGCACGCAACGCGCACGCGACCTACGGAAGGCGTCCTGTGTCCGCGCGTATTCCCAGCGGCGCCGCTTGCGCTTCTGCAGCGGCGGGGCGGCAGGCGGCCGCTTGGATGGTTGGCGCGGCCGCTGTGTCCTGGTGATCGACCTCTCCCCCCTGGACCCGACCGACGCAAGGGCATCCGGGAGCATGCCCAGGATGACATCGGGCGGCGTGCCCCGCCCCAGACCAATGACTCGATCCAGGGCAGAGAAACGCTGGGCGGAAGCAGGTAGCCCCGCCAGATGCTCCCAGATGGCGGCGTCAGTCGGCCCCTCCGGCGGCGGCCCGGTGGTGTCGGCCGCGAAGTCCTCGGCTGCGTCGACGGGCGGCGCAGCGGCCTCGCCCGCGTCAGGCAGCGAGCTCGCTGCTCCACGGCGGGACGCCGGCTCTTCACCCCGACCGATCTCAAGTGCCTCCATGAATTGGCGGACAAGCTGCTTGTGGGCAGCTTGCCGCCGTCGGCACTTGATTGCCTCAAGCGTTCGGTCGGGGAACATCCTGGTAAGTTCTTGATTTACAAAGAAGAACCGGGCGTCCCTCTCCAGGAACAGTTCGGCCTCTGCCTTGGCGAGCGACAGGACTTCTTCCTCCGTCCACCTCGCGCGATGCCTCTCCGTCACGATCTCAGCGTTGGCGGCCGCAGGGTGTTGGCGGCGGCGATGGACCCCGAGACCGTTCTTCGTGGTAAAAGTGCGGTGGCACTCACTGCAAGCAAAGGGAGCTACACAAACTATCGGATTTTCGTTACGGCCGGTTGGCCGGATAGGTGCTGGGGTAGCTGGGGTGGCACCTTCAGCGGAAGGGCCACCATCTCTTGTTTCTTGTCGGCTGCCCCCAACTATAAAGGGATAATGCGAGGGGGGGCTGGTAACCCCCCCAAGCCCCTGGTGCGGTCTTCCACTCTGCAAAAATCAGCGGGCCCACGAGAAGGGGAGAAGACCGCAGGAGAGGAGAGGCTAAGAGGGCTAGGCCCATGTATTGCGCATCACTCTCCCTGTAACTATAACCCAAGGAAGGCACCTCGCAGCAGCAGCACGACTACATCAAGACCGCACTTCGAAAAGCCAAGTCCGGATGCAGCCACACCGCCGCCACTTGGCCACCTTAAGAGAGTCATAGTTACTCCCGCCGTTTACCCGCGCTTGCTTGAATTTCTTCACGTTGACATTCAGAGCACTGGGCAGAAATCACATTGCGTCAACACCCGCTAGGGCCATCGCAATGCTTTGTTTTAATTAGACAGTCGGATTCCCCCAGTCCGTGCCAGTTCTGAGTTGATCGTTGAATGGCGGCCGAAGAGAATCCGCGCACCCGCGCGCCCCCGGAGGAGCACGCTAAGGCGGACGCGGCCTCGCAGCAAGGAAGATCCGTGGGAGGCCAAGGCACGGGACCGAGCTCGGATCCTGCACGCAGGTTGAAGCACCGGGGCGCGAACGCCGCGCAGGCGCGCGCATCCTGCACCGCCGGCCAGCACGAGGCCAACCAACGGCGAGAGCAGACCACGCCCGCGCTAAACGCCCGCACTTACCGGCACCCCTACGGCACTCACCTCGCCCAGGCCCGGCACGTTAGCGCTGACCCACTTCCCGACCAAGCCCGACACGCCCCGATCCTCAGAGCCAATCCTTATCCCGAAGTTACGGATCCAATTTGCCGACTTCCCTTACCTACATTATTCTATCGACTAGAGGCTCTTCACCTTGGAGACCTGCTGCGGATATGGGTACGAACCGGCGCGACACCTCCACGTGGCCCTCTCCCGGATTTTCAAGGTCCGAGGGGAAGATCGGGACACCGCCGCAACTGCGGTGCTCTTCGCGTTCCAAACCCTATCTCCCTGCTAGAGGATTCCAGGGAACTCGAACGCTCATGCAGAAAAGAAAACTCTTCCCCGATCTCCCGACGGCGTCTCCGGGTCCTTTTGGGTTACCCCGACGAGCATCTCTAAAAGAGGGGCCCGACTTGTATCGGTTCCGCTGCCGGGTTCCGGAATAGGAACCGGATTCCCTTTCGCCCAACGGGGGCCAGCACAAAGTGCATCATGCTATGACGGCCCCCATCAACATCGGA
>NW_025725889.1:240000-242500 GCF_021461395.2 Schistocerca americana
AGCAGACGGCGTCGCGGCGCCGAGCGCCGGGCGGCGGCGCATCCTCAGCGCACACAGTCCTCAATCGGACCAGCACACTGCAGATGTCCACCGCGCTTCGCACCGGGCCCGCGAGGACCTACTTTGGCCGCACGGCGCCGCGTGCAGGGTGCGCCGGCGCGCAGCTGCGCCGCCTGCCGCCTCCGTCGGCCGGCGCGCCTGCCACTGGCCGCCCCCACCAGCCGGCTGTAGCGCGTGCGCCCACGCACCGCGCGGCCAGCACGCCGGGAGGCCCCCCCTCACCGGCCGGGGACGGTCCCACCCAGCCACCGCCGCGTATCGCTTCACACCCAGATGCCATTCACGTTCGTGGGCATGGTGGGTATCGCTGGAACAACCGGTTGGTAGCTCAACCGATCGTCGCCATCACTGATTCACCTCTAGCGAGAACAACCGCACCACAACGGTTTACCAGTTGTTCATTTGCATAACGTCACCAGCAAACGTAGGCGTCCATCGCCATTTGCAAATTCAACGATTGTTGCATGCCTGTGTCAGGTGTCACGACACACTATGTCTGCCCACATACACGCAACAACATGTGCACGCTTCGCGAACACGTGGAAGGTGGCCCCCGTACGTATGCGATGTCCATTGCGCGAACGACTGTCAACCGGCCTCTGTCGCATGTCGCAGATGTGGAACGCAGTGCACCATGCTATCACGGTGTGTGAGAAGAGACGACTACGTCTGACAACACGCGCCACTACATCAACAGACGGCTCATGCTGATCGCCATCCAGGGCATACCACACTGCAATCCAGCTCTTATAGGGAGACGACACGTAGCTGAGTGCACAACATTTGGACCGCATGGTTCGCCGTTGTTGGCGCAGTCGTTGTACGGTCACATGTACCACGATGTATCATTCAGTACATGAGGACCAATGTGCAGTACAGTGTGTGATTTGGACGTACAACATCAGCGGACAGTTGACACAGGCCGTACCACAGCGTAGGCTAAGTGCTTCGCACATGCGAATGCCAATGAACAACTGCAAATGCCAATGAACAACTGCAAAGGGCATTGAGCATGTACGTCCTGCTGCCATCCACATTACAGTGTATAGCTGCAAGGTGTTTAACATGAAGCGATACACTGGGGACCGGGCAGTGCGAGTAGCAAACTATATTGCGGGGGTTGCAGTTAGGCAACACTACACTAATTTAACGCGTCGTATGACAATTACAGAGCAGGTTAAGGCCCAACGTGTGTTGGGTTAAGGCCCAACGTGTGTTGGGTTAAGGCCCAACGTGTGTTGGGTTAAGGCCCAACGTGTGTTGGGTTAAGGCCCAACGTGTGTTGGGTTAAGGCCCAACGTGTGTTGGGTTAAGGCCCAACGTGTGTTGGGTTAAGGCCCAACGTGTGTTGGGTTAAGGCCCAACGTGTGTTGGGTTAAGGCCCAACGTGTGTTGGGTTAAGGCCCAACGTGTGTTGGGTTAAGGCCCAACGTGTGTTGGGTTACGTTAAGGGGCAATGTGGGTTACGTTAAGGGGCAATGTGGGTTACGTTAAGGGGCAATGTGGGTTACGTTACGGCGCAATATAGGTTACGTTACGGCGCAATATAGGTTACGTTAAGGCGCAATATCGGTTACGTTAAGGCGCAATACAGGTTACGTTAAGGCGCAATACAGGTTACGTTAAGGCGCAATACAGGTTACGTTAAGGCGCAATACAGGTTACGTTAAGGCGCAATACAGGTTACGTTAAGGCGCAATGCAGGTTACGTTAAGGCGCAATGCAGGTTACGTTAAGGCGCAATACAGGTTACGTTAAGGCGCAATACAGGTTACGTTAAGGCGCAATACAGGTTACGTTAAGGCGCAATACAGGTTACGTTAAGGCGCAATACAGGTTACGTTAAGGCGCAATACAGGTTACGTTAAGGCGCAATACAGGTTACGTTAAGGCGCAATACAGGTTACGTTAAGGCGCAATACAGGTTACGTTAAGGCGCAATACAGGTTACGTTAAGGCGCAATACAGGTTACGTTAAGGCGCAATACAGGTTACGTTAAGGCGCAATACAGGTTACGTTAAGGCGCAATACAGGTTACGTTAAGGCGCAATACAGGTTACGTTAAGGCGCAATACAGGTTACGTTAAGGCGCAATACAGGTTACGTTAAGGCGCAATACAGGTTACGTTAAGGCGCAATACAGGTTAGGTTAAGGCGCAATACAGGTTAGGTTAAGGTACGACATAGGTTAGGTTAAGGTACGACATAGGTTAGGTTAAGGTACGACATAGGTTAGGTTAAGGTACGACATAGGTTAGGTTAAGGTACGACATAGGTTAGGTTAAGGTACGACATAGGTTAGGTTAAGGTACGACATAGGTTAGGTTAAGGTACGACATAGGTTAGGTTAAGGTACGACATAGGTTAGGTTAAGGTACGACATAGGTTAGGTTAAGGTACGACATAGGTTAGGTTAAGGTACGACATAGGTTAGGTTAA
>NW_025725889.1:247500-252500 GCF_021461395.2 Schistocerca americana
GCTGTACCTCATCCATGCCTGCACCGTCGCAGGCTGGCCCTATCTTCTTCAGCGCCAGGAGACGGGACCGACGGAGGGTCGGACCCATCCATCGGCAAGATGGAATGCCGAGGCCCCCCTGGGCAACAGGAGCGTGGAAGTATCCCAGGGGGGTGTCCGCCGGAAGGCGGAACCATCTCCTGACGGCGGCCCGGATGGTAACGTCGGCCGACTTCAATGCACCCACCCGGGTGCGGCTGAGGGCCAGCCCGTGGTACAGGCCAGGGAGAAGCACGTTGGTGAGAGCGTGGAGGCGCTGTTGCGGCTTCAGCGGAGCTCGGGAGATGACGTCAAGCTGCTCCACCAGGTGGCTACGTGGATTGAAGACACAGCGACCCGCCGTGGAAAATTGCAGCCCCAGGTACCGGAAGGTTTCACCCACACGCAGGGCAGGCATGGTGGTATTGCCTGCTGTGAAGGTGACATTGCTGTCCACCTTCACCTTCTTCTCGCGCCCTGACGCGACTAAGGCGAGGGTGAAACACTTCCGGGCGTTGATCTGCAGCCCCAGGTGGGCGAGGGCTGCGGTAGCTGCGTCGATGAGGGACTGCAAGCCCCTCGGGGTCGCTGCAAACAGCAAGACGTCATCTGCAAGGGCCGCAGCGTTGACTCTGCGACCGAGGATCCGAGCTCCGATGTGGGAGGGCAGTTGGCCTAAAACGTAGTCCACCGCAAAGTTGAACAGGAGGGGGGAGAGGGGATCGCCCTGGCGAACGCCCCGTGCTGGCTGCACAGACACGCCCACGCCGGCGCCGTCCGCTATCACTGTCGTGCTGCCCTCGTAGCACCGCTCGACATACTCGACAAAGCAATCCGGCAGGCCATGCGCCTTCAGCACGGGGCGAAGGGCAGCATGATCTACCGAATCGAATGCCTTAGATACGTCGATCGATGCCACAAAGACAGAGCGGCAGGAGCGAACTGCGTCGGTGAGAGCAGTGTCCAAGATGAAGGTATTTTCCAACATCCCATCCCGAGGGATGAATGCCCGCTGACGTTCGTCCACAGCACAAGCGCGCATCAGGCGTGACGCGAGAACCTTGTGAAAGGTCCGCGCCAACACCGAGCAGACCGTAATGGGGCGAAAGTCAGCGGGGGATGTTGGTGCAGCCGTTTTCGGGAGAAGGGACGTCCGCGCGCGAAGCAGGCGTTCCGGAAGGGCGCGGGCCAGAAGGAAGAGATTCATCACTTTCACCAGGACTTCGTGCGGCAGGCGCCGCAACTCCGCTGGGGTAAGGCCGTCCGGCCCGGCTGCTGATCCCCTGGGCGGCAACGCGGCGGCGACCTCCTCATGTGTGACCGGCCCCCATATGCACTCGAGAGCGACAGGCTCTGAGTGCGGGAGGAGGCGGTCACGAATGAAGCCCGCGGTGGAGATGGGCTTCTTGGTGAAGAGGTCCGCCCAGAAGTCCAGCAGACCAGGGATGGCAGGTGGCGGCTGGAGCAGGGTGCCATCCAAGAGGCCGCGCACGCAACGCGCACGCGACCGTCGGAAGGCATCCTGCGTTCTCGCGTACTCCCAGCGGCGCCGCTTGCGCTTCTGCGTCGGCGGCGCGGCAGGCGGCCGCTTCGATGGTTGGCGCGGCCGCTGTGTCCTGGTGATCGATCTCTCCCCTCTGGACCCGACCGACGCAAGGGCATCCGGGAGCATGCCCAGGATGACATCGGGCGGCGTGCCCCGCCCCAGACCGATGACACGATCCAGGGCAGAGAAACGCTGGGCGGAAGCGGGTAGCCCCGCCAGATGCTCCCAGATGGCGGCGTCAGTCGGCCCCTCCGGCGGCGGCCCGGCGGTGTCGGCCGCGAAGTCCTCGGCTGCGTCGACGGGCGGCGCAGCGGCCTCGCCCGCGTCAGGCAGCGGGCTCGCCGCTCCCCGGCGGGACGCCGGCTCTTCCCCCCGACCGATCTCAAGCGCCTCCATGAATTGGCGGACAAGCTGCTTGTGGGCAGCTTGCCGCCGTCGGCACTTGATTGCCTCAAGCGTTCGGTCGGGGAACATCCTGATGAGCTCTTGATTTACAAAGAAGAACCGGGCGTCCCTCTCGAGGAACAGTTCGGCCTCTGCCTTGGCGAGCGACAGGACTTCTTCCTCCGTCCACCTCGCGCGATGCCTCTCCGTGACGATCTCCGCGTTGGCGGCCGCAAGGTGTTGTCGGCGGCGATGGACCCCGAGACCGTTTTTGGTGGTGAAGCTGCGGTGGCACTCACTACAGGCGTATACAGCTGCAAAAGTTACAAGATTTTCGGCACGGCCGGTTGGCCGGCTAGGTGCTGGGGGAGTTGGGGTGGCACCTTCAGCGGAAGGGCCACCACTTATTCTCTGGTTACTGCCCCCAACTAAAAAAGGGATAGTGCGAGGGGGGGCTGGTAACCCCCCCAAGCCCCTGGTGCGGTCTTCCACTCTGCTAAAATCAGCGGGCCCACGAGAAGGGGAGAAGACCGCAGGAGAGGAGAGGCTAAGAGGGCTAGGCCCATGTATTGCGCATCACTCTCCCTGTAACTATAACCCAAGGAAGGCACCTCGCAGCAGCAGCACGACTACATCAAGACCGCACTTCGAAAAGCCAAGTCCGGATGCAGCCACACCGCCGCCACTTGGCCACCTTAAGAGAGTCATAGTTACTCTTAAGAGAGTCATAGTTACTCCCGCCGTTTACCCGCGCTTGCTTGAATTTCTTCACGTTGACATTCAGAGCACTGGGCAGAAATCACATTGCGTCAACACCCGCTAGGGCCATCGCAATGCTTTGTTTTAATTAGACAGTCGGATTCCCCCAGTCCGTGCCAGTTCTGAGTTGATCGTTGAATGGCGGCCGAAGAGAATCCGCGCACCCGCGCGCCCCCGGAGGAGCACGCTAAGGCGGACGCGGCCTCGCAGCAAGGAAGATCCGTGGGAGGCCAAGGCACGGGACCGAGCTCGGATCCTGCACGCAGGTTGAAGCACCGGGGCGCGAACGCCGCGCAGGCGCGCGCATCCTGCACCGCCGGCCAGCACGAGGCCAACCAACGGCGAGAGCAGACCACGCCCGCGCTAAACGCCCGCACTTACCGGCACCCCTACGGCACTCACCTCGCCCAGGCCCGGCACGTTAGCGCTGACCCACTTCCCGACCAAGCCCGACACGCCCCGATCCTCAGAGCCAATCCTTATCCCGAAGTTACGGATCCAATTTGCCGACTTCCCTTACCTACATTATTCTATCGACTAGAGGCTCTTCACCTTGGAGACCTGCTGCGGATATGGGTACGAACCGGCGCGACACCTCCACGTGGCCCTCTCCCGGATTTTCAAGGTCCGAGGGGAAGATCGGGACACCGCCGCAACTGCGGTGCTCTTCGCGTTCCAAACCCTATCTCCCTGCTAGAGGATTCCAGGGAACTCGAACGCTCATGCAGAAAAGAAAACTCTTCCCCGATCTCCCGACGGCGTCTCCGGGTCCTTTTGGGTTACCCCGACGAGCATCTCTAAAAGAGGGGCCCGACTTGTATCGGTTCCGCTGCCGGGTTCCGGAATAGGAACCGGATTCCCTTTCGCCCAACGGGGGCCAGCACAAAGTGCATCATGCTATGACGGCCCCCATCAACATCGGATTTCTCCTAGGGCTTAGGATCGACTGACTCGTGTGCAACGGCTGTTCACACGAAACCCTTCTCCGCGTCAGCCCTCCAGGGCCTCGCTGGAGTATTTGCTACTACCACCAAGATCTGCACCGACGGCGGCTCCAGGCAGGCTCACGCCCAGACCCTTCTGCGCCCACCGCCGCGACCCTCCTACTCGTCAGGGCTTCGCGGCCGGCCGCAAGGACCGGCCATGACTGCCAGACTGACGGCCGAGTATAGGCACGACGCTTCAGCGCCATCCATTTTCAGGGCTAGTTGCTTCGGCAGGTGAGTTGTTACACACTCCTTAGCGGATTCCGACTTCCATGGCCACCGTCCTGCTGTCTTAAGCAACCAACGCCTTTCATGGTTTCCCATGAGCGTCGATTCGGGCGCCTTAACTCGGCGTTTGGTTCATCCCACAGCGCCAGTTCTGCTTACCAAAAGTGGCCCACTTGGCACTCCGATCCGAGTCGTTTGCTCGCGGCTTCAGCATATCAAGCAAGCCGGAGATCTCACCCATTTAAAGTTTGAGAATAGGTTGAGGTCGTTTCGGCCCCAAGGCCTCTAATCATTCGCTTTACCGGATGAGACTCGTACGAGCACCAGCTATCCTGAGGGAAACTTCGGAGGGAACCAGCTACTAGATGGTTCGATTAGTCTTTCGCCCCTATACCCAGCTCCGACGATCGATTTGCACGTCAGAATCGCTACGGACCTCCATCAGGGTTTCCCCTGACTTCGTCCTGGCCAGGCATAGTTCACCATCTTTCGGGTCCCAACGTGTACGCTCTAGGTGCGCCTCACCTCGCAATGAGGACGAGACGCCCCGGGAGTGCGGAGGCCGCCGCCCCGTGAAGGGCGGGGAAGCCCCATCCTCCCTCGGCCCGCGCAAGGCGAGACCTTCACTTTCATTACGCCTTTAGGTTTCGTACAGCCCAATGACTCGCGCACATGTTAGACTCCTTGGTCCGTGTTTCAAGACGGGTCGTGAAATTGTCCAAAGCTGAAGCGCCGCTGACGGGAGCGATTATTCCGCCCGAGAGCATCCCGAGCCAACAGCGGCGCGGGTCCGGGGCCGGGCCAGGTAGGTCCGTCATCCGGGAAGAACCGCGCGCGCTTGCCGGGAGCCCGAGCGCCCAAAGGGGCGAATCGACTCCTCCAGATATACCGCCGGGCAGCCAGCCAGGACACCGGGGCTCTGCCCAACAGACGCGAACCGAGGCCCGCGGAAGGACAGGCTGCGCACCCGGGCCGTAGGCCGGCACCCAGCGGGTCGCGACGTCCTACTAGGGGAGAAGTGCGGCCCACCGCACACCGGAACGGCCCCACCCCGCGGCGAGTGGAAAGGCAACCGGACA
>NW_025725889.1:255000-260000 GCF_021461395.2 Schistocerca americana
AACTACGAGCTTTTTAACCGCAACAACTTTAATATACGCTATTGGAGCTGGAATTACCGCGGCTGCTGGCACCAGACTTGCCCTCCAATAGATACTCGTTAAAGGATTTAAAGTGTACTCATTCCGATTACGGGGCCTCGGATGAGTCCCGTATCGTTATTTTTCGTCACTACCTCCCCGTGCCGGGAGTGGGTAATTTGCGCGCCTGCTGCCTTCCTTGGATGTGGTAGCCGTTTCTCAGGCTCCCTCTCCGGAATCGAACCCTGATTCCCCGTTACCCGTTACAACCATGGTAGGCGCAGAACCTACCATCGACAGTTGATAAGGCAGACATTTGAAAGATGCGTCGCCGGTACGAGGACCGTGCGATCAGCCCAAAGTTATTCAGAGTCACCAAGGCAAACGGACCGGACGAGCCGACCGATTGGTTTTGATCTAATAAAAGCGTCCCTTCCATCTCTGGTCGGGACTCTGTTTGCATGTATTAGCTCTAGAATTACCACAGTTATCCAAGTAACGTGGGTACGATCTAAGGAACCATAACTGATTTAATGAGCCATTCGCGGTTTCACCTTAATGCGGCTTGTACTGAGACATGCATGGCTTAATCTTTGAGACAAGCATATGACTACTGGCAGGATCAACCAGGGAGCTGCGTCAACTAGAGCTGAGCAGCCGGCCGCCCGGGAGTGTGTCCCGGGGGCCCGCGCGAACACGCAAGCGTCCGCTCAATTATTCTGCAAACAGGAGGAGGCTGAGCTCCCCTGCACAATACACCTCGAAACCCTCTCAGGTCCCGGCGGCGCGCAGCGCCGTCCTAAGTACTTGGTCGGGTTCGAGAGAGGCGCAATCGCCCGGAGTTTGGCGAGTAGACGCTTTAGGTGCGACCACCCGTGCTCCCAACTGAGCTTGCCGCTGCCGACAGAGGCCCGGGAGCGTGCTGTCGTGGCATTGCCGGCGGGAGACAACACGCGCCACCTACGGTGACCGGCAGCTCCAACGCCAGCGCCACAGAAGGACAAAAGCCCCACTTGGGTGCCGAAGCGAACTCTCCCAGCACAGCGCACGCGCCAACACGTCCGCACAGCTGCGATACAAACCACCTGCGAGAACCGCAGAGGCGACCGAGCAGCAGACGGCGTCGCGGCGCCGAGCGCCGGGCGGCGGCGCATCCTCAGCGCACACAGTCCTCAATCGGACCAGCACACTGCAGATGTCCACCGCGCTTCGCACCGGGCCCGCGAGGACCTACTTTGGCCGCACGGCGCCGCGTGCAGGGTGCGCCGGCGCGCAGCTGCGCCGCCTGCCGCCTCCGTCGGCCGGCGCGCCTGCCACTGGCCGCCCCCACCAGCCGGCTGTAGCGCGTGCGCCCACGCACCGCGCGGCCAGCACGCCGGGAGGCCCCCCCTCACCGGCCGGGGACGGTCCCACCCAGCCACCGCCGCGTATCGCTTCACACCCAGATGCCATTCACGTTCGTGGGCATGGTGGGTATCGCTGGAACAACCGGTTGGTAGCTCAACCGATCGTCGCCATCACTGATTCACCTCTAGCGAGAACAACCGCACCACAACGGTTTACCAGTTGTTCATTTGCATAACGTCACCAGCAAACGTAGGCGTCCATCGCCATTTGCAAATTCAACGATTGTTGCATGCCTGTGTCAGGTGTCACGATACACTATGTCTGCCCACATACACGCAACAACATGTGCACGCTTCGCGAACACGTGGAAGGTGGCCCCCGTACGTATGCGATGTCCATTGCGCGAACGACTGTCAACCGGCCTCTGTCGCATGTCGCAGATGTGGAACGCAGTGCACCATGCTATCACGGTGTGTGAGAAGAGACGACTACGTCTGACAACACGCGCCACTACATCAACAGACGGCTCATGCTGATCGCCATCCAGGGCATACCACACTGCAATCCAGCTCTTATAGGGAGACGACACGTAGCTGAGTGCACAACATTTGGACCGCATGGTTCGCCGTTGTTGGCGCAGTCGTTGTACGGTCACATGTACCACGATGTATCATTCAGTACATGAGGACCAATGTGCAGTACAGTGTGTGATTTGGACGTACAACATCAGCGGACAGTTGACACAGGCCGTACCACAGCGTAGGCTAAGTGCTTCGCACATGCGAATGCCAATGAACAACTGCAAATGCCAATGAACAACTGCAAAGGGCATTGAGCATGTACGTCCTGCTGCCATCCACATTACAGTGTATAGCTGCAAGGTGTTTAACATGAAGCGATACACTGGGGACCGGGCAGTGCGAGTAGCAAACTATATTGCGGGGGTTGCAGTTAGGCAACACTACACTAATTTAACGCGTCGTATGACAATTACAGAGCAGGTTAAGGCCCAACGTGTGTTGGGTTAAGGCCCAACGTGTGTTGGGTTAAGGCCCAACGTGTGTTGGGTTAAGGCCCAACGTGTGTTGGGTTAAGGCCCAACGTGTGTTGGGTTAAGGCCCAACGTGTGTTGGGTTAAGGCCCAACGTGTGTTGGGTTAAGGCCCAACGTGTGTTGGGTTAAGGCCCAACGTGTGTTGGGTTAAGGCCCAACGTGTGTTGGGTTAAGGCCCAACGTGTGTTGGGTTACGTTAAGGGGCAATGTGGGTTACGTTAAGGGGCAATGTGGGTTACGTTAAGGGGCAATGTGGGTTACGTTACGGCGCAATATAGGTTACGTTACGGCGCAATATAGGTTACGTTAAGGCGCAATATCGGTTACGTTAAGGCGCAATACAGGTTACGTTAAGGCGCAATACAGGTTACGTTAAGGCGCAATACAGGTTACGTTAAGGCGCAATACAGGTTACGTTAAGGCGCAATACAGGTTACGTTAAGGCGCAATGCAGGTTACGTTAAGGCGCAATGCAGGTTACGTTAAGGCGCAATACAGGTTACGTTAAGGCGCAATACAGGTTACGTTAAGGCGCAATACAGGTTACGTTAAGGCGCAATACAGGTTACGTTAAGGCGCAATACAGGTTACGTTAAGGCGCAATACAGGTTACGTTAAGGCGCAATACAGGTTACGTTAAGGCGCAATACAGGTTACGTTAAGGCGCAATACAGGTTACGTTAAGGCGCAATACAGGTTACGTTAAGGCGCAATACAGGTTACGTTAAGGCGCAATACAGGTTACGTTAAGGCGCAATACAGGTTACGTTAAGGCGCAATACAGGTTACGTTAAGGCGCAATACAGGTTACGTTAAGGCGCAATACAGGTTACGTTAAGGCGCAATACAGGTTACGTTAAGGCGCAATACAGGTTAGGTTAAGGCGCAATACAGGTTAGGTTAAGGCGCAATACAGGTTAGGTTAAGGTACGACATAGGTTAGGTTAAGGTACGACATAGGTTAGGTTAAGGTACGACATAGGTTAGGTTAAGGTACGACATAGGTTAGGTTAAGGTACGACATAGGTTAGGTTAAGGTACGACATAGGTTAGGTTAAGGTACGACATAGGTTAGGTTAAGGTACGACATAGGTTAGGTTAAGGTACGACATAGGTTAGGTTAAGGTACGACATAGGTTAGGTTAAGGTACGACATAGGTTAGGTTAAGGTACGACATAGGTTAGGTTAAGGTACGACATAGGTTAGGTTAAGGTACGACATAGGTTAGGTTAAGGTACGACATAGGTTAGGTTAAGGTACGACATAGGTTAGGTTAAGGTACGACATAGGTTAGGTTAAGGTACGACATAGGTTAGGTTAAGGTACGACATAGGTTAGGTTAAGGTACGACATAGGTTAGGTTAAGGTACGACATAGGTTAGGTTAAGGTACGACATAGGTTAGGTTAAGGTACGACATAGGTTAGGTTAAGGTACGACATAGGTTAGGTTAAGGTACGACATAGGTTAGGTTAAGGTACGACATAGGTTAGGTTAAGGTACGACATAGGTTAGGTTAAGGTACGACATAGGTTAGGTTAAGGTACGACATAGGTTAGGTTAAGGTACGACATAGGTTAGGTTAAGGTACGACATAGGTTAGGTTACGGTACGACATAGGTTAGGTTACGGTACGACATAGGTTAGGTTACGGTACGACATAGGTTAGGTTACGGTACGACATAGGTTAGGTTACGGTACGACATAGGTTAGGTTACGGTACGACATAGGTTAGGTTACGGTACGATATAGGTTAGGTTACGGTACGATATAGGTTAGGTTAAGGTACACATTGTTGTAAGGAAAGGTTTAATGGGGGGCGGGGCGGGGCGGCCGGTTTGTTGATTGTGATTATAGTAAGTGGATGCCTGCGGCATCATCTGATTTGCCACGTCAGGATGCACCTTTGGCTCATGACAGGCGGCGCTCTCATTCCATGCTTGTGGCAGACCTGTGTCTTTCATTCCTGCCATTGTTTGTGTGCTGTGAGAGGAGGCAGTATTGTGATGTTGGGTGCACCCCTGTGTAGGACATGTGTGGGTGTTGGTGGCTTGGCTGAGCAATGGTGGTTGTCGGGTGGGTGGGATATTCTGTTTTCTGAGTGGACCTCCCAGTCTGGTTATGACAGTGTGGATTGTCTAATGTGGCGGAGAGGATGCACTGGGTGTTGTTCCATGCTGGTGCTTACATATTGTCTGTGTGCGTGTTACAGGCAGAGAGTAGTGCGTGATAAGGGTGTGTGGCTGACGTGTGGTTGTGATTGTGAGCAGAGTCTTTCAGCATGTATACGGACAGTTGTATACATTATCTGTATTCTGATGGCTCTATCTATTACTAATCAGCGCCGTGTATACGTTTAATCCGGTTCCAGTCGAAACTGTTGTATCTCTGTACATTAGTGACACGGCGAGCCCGCTATGTAGTTACTCGTCTCGGCAGCTTCCACCGGTGTATGGCAAATGATTATAAGGAATCAGTCTAGTCGTCAATACCGATGGTGTGACGTCACATGTCTGGGGTGGGGGACGCTGCGCCCTTCCGGTGGGTCATGGCCTAGAAAGACTCTTCCCACGCAGGGGGGC
>NW_025725889.1:267500-272500 GCF_021461395.2 Schistocerca americana
AAATCCAACTACGAGCTTTTTAACCGCAACAACTTTAATATACGCTATTGGAGCTGGAATTACCGCGGCTGCTGGCACCAGACTTGCCCTCCAATAGATACTCGTTAAAGGATTTAAAGTGTACTCATTCCGATTACGGGGCCTCGGATGAGTCCCGTATCGTTATTTTTCGTCACTACCTCCCCGTGCCGGGAGTGGGTAATTTGCGCGCCTGCTGCCTTCCTTGGATGTGGTAGCCGTTTCTCAGGCTCCCTCTCCGGAATCGAACCCTGATTCCCCGTTACCCGTTACAACCATGGTAGGCGCAGAACCTACCATCGACAGTTGATAAGGCAGACATTTGAAAGATGCGTCGCCGGTACGAGGACCGTGCGATCAGCCCAAAGTTATTCAGAGTCACCAAGGCAAACGGACCGGACGAGCCGACCGATTGGTTTTGATCTAATAAAAGCGTCCCTTCCATCTCTGGTCGGGACTCTGTTTGCATGTATTAGCTCTAGAATTACCACAGTTATCCAAGTAACGTGGGTACGATCTAAGGAACCATAACTGATTTAATGAGCCATTCGCGGTTTCACCTTAATGCGGCTTGTACTGAGACATGCATGGCTTAATCTTTGAGACAAGCATATGACTACTGGCAGGATCAACCAGGGAGCTGCGTCAACTAGAGCTGAGCAGCCGGCCGCCCGGGAGTGTGTCCCGGGGGCCCGCGCGAACACGCAAGCGTCCGCTCAATTATTCTGCAAACAGGAGGAGGCTGAGCTCCCCTGCACAATACACCTCGAAACCCTCTCAGGTCCCGGCGGCGCGCAGCGCCGTCCTAAGTACTTGGTCGGGTTCGAGAGAGGCGCAATCGCCCGGAGTTTGGCGAGTAGACGCTTTAGGTGCGACCACCCGTGCTCCCAACTGAGCTTGCCGCTGCCGACAGAGGCCCGGGAGCGTGCTGTCGTGGCATTGCCGGCGGGAGACAACACGCGCCACCTACGGTGACCGGCAGCTCCAACGCCAGCGCCACAGAAGGACAAAAGCCCCACTTGGGTGCCGAAGCGAACTCTCCCAGCACAGCGCACGCGCCAACACGTCCGCACAGCTGCGATACAAACCACCTGCGAGAACCGCAGAGGCGACCGAGCAGCAGACGGCGTCGCGGCGCCGAGCGCCGGGCGGCGGCGCATCCTCAGCGCACACAGTCCTCAATCGGACCAGCACACTGCAGATGTCCACCGCGCTTCGCACCGGGCCCGCGAGGACCTACTTTGGCCGCACGGCGCCGCGTGCAGGGTGCGCCGGCGCGCAGCTGCGCCGCCTGCCGCCTCCGTCGGCCGGCGCGCCTGCCACTGGCCGCCCCCACCAGCCGGCTGTAGCGCGTGCGCCCACGCACCGCGCGGCCAGCACGCCGGGAGGCCCCCCCTCACCGGCCGGGGACGGTCCCACCCAGCCACCGCCGCGTATCGCTTCACACCCAGATGCCATTCACGTTCGTGGGCATGGTGGGTATCGCTGGAACAACCGGTTGGTAGCTCAACCGATCGTCGCCATCACTGATTCACCTCTAGCGAGAACAACCGCACCACAACGGTTTACCAGTTGTTCATTTGCATAACGTCACCAGCAAACGTAGGCGTCCATCGCCATTTGCAAATTCAACGATTGTTGCATGCCTGTGTCAGGTGTCACGACACACTATGTCTGCCCACATACACGCAACAACATGTGCACGCTTCGCGAACACGTGGAAGGTGGCCCCCGTACGTATGCGATGTCCATTGCGCGAACGACTGTCAACCGGCCTCTGTCGCATGTCGCAGATGTGGAACGCAGTGCACCATGCTATCACGGTGTGTGAGAAGAGACGACTACGTCTGACAACACGCGCCACTACATCAACAGACGGCTCATGCTGATCGCCATCCAGGGCATACCACACTGCAATCCAGCTCTTATAGGGAGACGACACGTAGCTGAGTGCACAACATTTGGACCGCATGGTTCGCCGTTGTTGGCGCAGTCGTTGTACGGTCACATGTACCACGATGTATCATTCAGTACATGAGGACCAATGTGCAGTACAGTGTGTGATTTGGACGTACAACATCAGCGGACAGTTGACACAGGCCGTACCACAGCGTAGGCTAAGTGCTTCGCACATGCGAATGCCAATGAACAACTGCAAATGCCAATGAACAACTGCAAAGGGCATTGAGCATGTACGTCCTGCTGCCATCCACATTACAGTGTATAGCTGCAAGGTGTTTAACATGAAGCGATACACTGGGGACCGGGCAGTGCGAGTAGCAAACTATATTGCGGGGGTTGCAGTTAGGCAACACTACACTAATTTAACGCGTCGTATGACAATTACAGAGCAGGTTAAGGCCCAACGTGTGTTGGGTTAAGGCCCAACGTGTGTTGGGTTAAGGCCCAACGTGTGTTGGGTTAAGGCCCAACGTGTGTTGGGTTAAGGCCCAACGTGTGTTGGGTTAAGGCCCAACGTGTGTTGGGTTAAGGCCCAACGTGTGTTGGGTTAAGGCCCAACGTGTGTTGGGTTAAGGCCCAACGTGTGTTGGGTTAAGGCCCAACGTGTGTTGGGTTAAGGCCCAACGTGTGTTGGGTTAAGGCCCAACGTGTGTTGGGTTAAGGCCCAACGTGTGTTGGGTTACGTTAAGGGGCAATGTGGGTTACGTTAAGGGGCAATGTGGGTTACGTTACGGCGCAATATAGGTTACGTTACGGCGCAATATAGGTTACGTTAAGGCGCAATATCGGTTACGTTAAGGCGCAATACAGGTTACGTTAAGGCGCAATACAGGTTACGTTAAGGCGCAATACAGGTTACGTTAAGGCGCAATACAGGTTACGTTAAGGCGCAATACAGGTTACGTTAAGGCGCAATGCAGGTTACGTTAAGGCGCAATGCAGGTTACGTTAAGGCGCAATACAGGTTACGTTAAGGCGCAATACAGGTTACGTTAAGGCGCAATACAGGTTACGTTAAGGCGCAATACAGGTTACGTTAAGGCGCAATACAGGTTACGTTAAGGCGCAATACAGGTTACGTTAAGGCGCAATACAGGTTACGTTAAGGCGCAATACAGGTTACGTTAAGGCGCAATACAGGTTACGTTAAGGCGCAATACAGGTTACGTTAAGGCGCAATACAGGTTACGTTAAGGCGCAATACAGGTTACGTTAAGGCGCAATACAGGTTACGTTAAGGCGCAATACAGGTTACGTTAAGGCGCAATACAGGTTACGTTAAGGCGCAATACAGGTTACGTTAAGGCGCAATACAGGTTACGTTAAGGCGCAATACAGGTTACGTTAAGGCGCAATACAGGTTAGGTTAAGGCGCAATACAGGTTAGGTTAAGGCGCAATACAGGTTAGGTTAAGGTACGACATAGGTTAGGTTAAGGTACGACATAGGTTAGGTTAAGGTACGACATAGGTTAGGTTAAGGTACGACATAGGTTAGGTTAAGGTACGACATAGGTTAGGTTAAGGTACGACATAGGTTAGGTTAAGGTACGACATAGGTTAGGTTAAGGTACGACATAGGTTAGGTTAAGGTACGACATAGGTTAGGTTAAGGTACGACATAGGTTAGGTTAAGGTACGACATAGGTTAGGTTAAGGTACGACATAGGTTAGGTTAAGGTACGACATAGGTTAGGTTAAGGTACGACATAGGTTAGGTTAAGGTACGACATAGGTTAGGTTAAGGTACGACATAGGTTAGGTTAAGGTACGACATAGGTTAGGTTAAGGTACGACATAGGTTAGGTTAAGGTACGACATAGGTTAGGTTAAGGTACGACATAGGTTAGGTTAAGGTACGACATATGTTAGGTTAAGGTACGACATAGGTTAGGTTAAGGTACGACATAGGTTAGGTTAAGGTACGACATAGGTTAGGTTAAGGTACGACATAGGTTAGGTTAAGGTACGACATAGGTTAGGTTAAGGTACGACATAGGTTAGGTTAAGGTACGACATAGGTTAGGTTAAGGTACGACATAGGTTAGGTTAAGGTACGACATAGGTTAGGTTAAGGTACGACATAGGTTAGGTTAAGGTACGACATAGGTTAGGTTAAGGTACGACATAGGTTAGGTTAAGGTACGACATAGGTTAGGTTAAGGTACGACATAGGTTAGGTTAAGGTACGACATAGGTTAGGTTAAGGTACGACATAGGTTAGGTTACGGTACGACATAGGTTAGGTTACGGTACGACATAGGTTAGGTTACGGTACGACATAGGTTAGGTTACGGTACGACATAGGTTAGGTTACGGTACGACATAGGTTAGGTTACGGTACGACATAGGTTAGGTTACGGTACGATATAGGTTAGGTTACGGTACGATATAGGTTAGGTTAAGGTACACATTGTTGTAAGGAAAGGTTTAATGGGGGGCGGGGCGGGGCGGCCGGTTTGTTGATTGTGATTATAGTAAGTGGATGCCTGCGGCATCATCTGATTTGCCACGTCAGGATGCACCTTTGGCTCATGACAGGCGGCGCTCTCATTCCATGCTTGTGGCAGACCTGTGTCTTTCATTCCTGCCATTGTTTGTGTGCTGTGAGAGGAGGCAGTATTGTGATGTTGGGTGCACCCCTGTGTAGGACATGTGTGGGTGTTGGTGGCTTGGCTGAGCAATGGTGGTTGTCGGGTGGGTGGGATATTCTGTTTTCTGAGTGGACCTCCCAGTCTGGTTATGACAGTGTGGATTGTCTAATGTGGCGGAGAGGATGCACTGGGTGTTGTTCCATGCTGGTGCTTACATATTGTCTGTGTGCGTGTTACAGGCAGAGAGTAGTGCGTGATAAGGGTGTGTGGCTGACGTGTGGTTGTGATTGTGAGCAGAGTCTTTCAGCATGTATACGGACAGTTGTATACATTATCTGTATTCTGATGGCTCTATCTATTACTAATCAGCGCCGTGTATACGTTTAATCCGGTTCCAGTCGAAACTGTTGTATCTCTGTACATTAGT
>NW_025725889.1:280000-290000 GCF_021461395.2 Schistocerca americana
AAGTAAACGTGCCGGCCCACCGAGACACTCACTCAAGAGCACCCTGGTAGGATTGCAACGGGGTCCGCCTCGGGACGCACGAGCACGCACGAGGCGCGTCGCACGCCTTCGGCTCGCCCCACCGGCAGGACGTCCCACGATACATGCCAGTTAAACACCGACGGGCGGTGAACCAACAGCGTGGGACACAAATCCAACTACGAGCTTTTTAACCGCAACAACTTTAATATACGCTATTGGAGCTGGAATTACCGCGGCTGCTGGCACCAGACTTGCCCTCCAATAGATACTCGTTAAAGGATTTAAAGTGTACTCATTCCGATTACGGGGCCTCGGATGAGTCCCATATCGTTATTTTTCGTCACTACCTCCCCGTGCCGGGAGTGGGTAATTTGCGCGCCTGCTGCCTTCCTTGGATGTGGTAGCCGTTTCTCAGGCTCCCTCTCCGGAATCGAACCCTGATTCCCCGTTACCCGTTACAACCATGGTAGGCGCAGAACCTACCATCGACAGTTGATAAGGCAGACATTTGAAAGATGCGTCGCCGGTACGAGGACCGTGCGATCAGCCCAAAGTTATTCAGAGTCACCAAGGCAAACGGACCGGACGAGCCGACCGATTGGTTTTGATCTAATAAAAGCGTCCCTTCCATCTCTGGTCGGGACTCTGTTTTTTTTTTTTTTTTTTAAAAAAAAAAAAAAAAAAAAAATCTTTATTCATAACATCATATTACATTATTCATATAACCCACTCCCTAACTACATTAGTGGGTCTTACAAATGATACAATTAATGCAGCTTTTTCTACACTACAGGTACTTCTATTGTTTTATTCTAGTCTAACCGCTATGGGATACTAAGCTTCTTAATTTAGTCTACATTCTACCTGCAGCGTTACAGGTGTGCCAGTGCTACTATAAACCTACTGGTGTTGGCCACGGCCCACTGAGCTAATCCCAGCGGGCGTGCCCCTGGCACTGGGCTGGCCGTAAGTTGGTGTCGCTGCAGTCTACTCTAGTATTATTCTATCTTCTACTCTAATCTAACCTAACTACATGTCACAATTGGTGTGCGGTCAAATCCGGTGTTTTGTACCCCCCTCCCTCCTAGTCCATGGTAAGGCGGATTCCAGCCGTATGACGGCTGGCCAGGTCCCCACTTGGCGGTACAGGAAGGGTGTACGAGTCTAATTCGGTGGAAATGTTAGTCCTTCACTGGTGGTTGTCCCTAAGAAAGTTCTTAATTACTTTCTTTGATATCACATCAGTGAGAGTATTTAAGATGTTGAAAGTGCTTTCGCTTCTTAATATGTGGTACGTGTCCCTATTTGGTAGCTGTTGTCGTAGATCATGGGCCACATCATCGAAGAGGTGGCACTCATACACCACATGTTCTGGGGTACCTTGCACAGCACCACAGTCGCACGCTGGTGTAGCCTGTTTCCCAAACCGACATAGATATGTCGGGTATGGTCCATGTCCAGTAAGAAAGTGCAGCATTCCTCTTGTGGGTGTGAAAAATGTAAGTTTTAGCCTTTCCTCGATGTCTGGTAGCAGTTCATAAGTTCTGCGTCCCGTTTCCTCACTACTCCATTGATTCTGCCAAAGTTCAACTCCCCTCTTTTTGATAGCATATCTGTCCCCCGCATAGACCCCAAGTATTTCCCTGATTTTATCCCTGTTTTCCTTCTTCACCCAGTACCAGGCGGCTTGCTCCCTGATTTTTATGTCTAATGGGCAAATCCCCATTAGTACTAATAACGCTCCTCCTGGTGTAGTTCTGTAAGCCCCTGCTGAACGTAGAAGCATGTTCCGCTGCACTCTTCTTACGGCCATGGCAGGCATGACCCTCGTGAGTCTGTGTGCCCAGACTCCTGATCCGTATCCTACTATAGAGGTCAGAATACTATTGTGATATAGTTTTATTAGATTTGGTGGCAGGTGGAATCGCTTGTGACCTATTCCAATGAGGTTATTTAGTAAGACCAGTGACTTTTGGGATACGGTGTCAATATGTGTTGCAAAGTTCCACCTCTCATCGATGATTACACCCAGATATCGGGCCTCACGGCGCCGAAGAACTGGCATGCCGTTGATTCTAACTGTGGGATTTCTGACCAATTGGCCTTTGAGAAGCAAGTATGTTGATTTATTGGGCGCAATAGTCATTTTACTTCTTTGGCACCACGATGTAAGCACAGTTATAGCTCTCTCCACTTTTGGTTCTAAATCCTCACGGCTACGGCCGCCGACCAGCAAGAGGAGGTCGTCCGCGTATGCTATGACCTCTAGCACATCGTCACAATTCTTTAGATCCTCAAGTAGAGGCTCCATATTTATGTCCCAAAAGAGAGGTCCAAGGACAGAGCCCTGAGGACATCCTTTGGTCACAATCTTCCTGACTATGCCGCTAGGGGCCGATAGCGAGACCTCCCTGTCTACACAATAGCTCCTCAGACAGCCGTATAGTAGCCCTGGACAGTTCCTTTCCCGCAGGCGGGAAAAGAGTGAGGGCCACCACAGGTTGTCGAAGGCGCCACTGATGTCTACCATGATGCCGACAACATACTTGTGCGGGGCAGAGCCACAGACCTCGGCAGCCAGGGCGATTGCGTCAGACGCAGAACACCCAGACCGAAAACCGAATTGTCTGTCGCTCATCCCACACAGCATGCGGTGTGCTGTCAGTCTGTGTGCTAGTAACCTCTCAAAAAGTTTGCCCAGTACATCTAGCAGGCAGATAGGTCTATAAGACTTGATTTCTGTAGGATCTTTGTCTGGACTCTTTTTAATTATTATTACATTTGCTTTTTTCCAAATTGCTGGGAATTTCCCGAGTTGTAAGCACTCGTTGTACAACTTAGTGAGAGGAGCTACGAGCTGGGGGGCAAGGAATTGCACCACCTCCGCAGTAATGCCGTCTGGGCCAGGAGCTTTACCCTTTTTAAGGGCCTTTATTTGGGCAGCGACTTCCTCTTCAGAGAAGGGGTAAGTTCTTATGTTATTGTTGTAGTCCCTTTGGTCTTCTCTTCTTATTTCTTTCTGTTCATCCGTCTCATTATCTTCCACGTCGTCAGGCAACAGGACCCGGAGGAGGGCCTCGGCAGTTTCCTGCCACGTGCCCGTCATCCGGTCCCCGTCCCTGACAGTGGAGAGCACCATAGGTGATCTTATTTTCTCTCTTACTAACTTGTATGGGACTCCCCAAGGGTCCGTAGCCAATTGGCTTTTTACGTAACTCTCCCAACTTCTGAGTCTGACAGCCCTGAGCTCCTGTTGGAATTGATCCTTGCTCTCTCTGTAGATCTGTAGCCATCTTTGTTTCTCTCTCCAGACGACACTCCGCTGGTAATACCTCCTCGCCCTCCTTACAGCCTGGCGCATCTGTTCTAATTCAGCCGACCATGGTGTGGGGGTGGCCGCGACGGCTCTCCTCCTGGTTGGTACCGCGGCTCGCACCGCCCTGGTGATAGCCTGTACCAGCTCTTCGGCGTATTCATCTACGTTTTCATCACCCTCCAGCAATGTCGGGATGTCGCACTCCTCCGCGAGACGGTCCCAGTTGGCTTTGTTATAGTTGAACTGCAGCTCCCACCCCATGTCCCTGTGGCACTCCCTTTCCCCAATGTTGAAAGAAATTAAGTTATGGTCACTGGTGGTTGCTCTGTCCCACACTTTCCAGTTGTTGACTTTTGTGATGAGATTTGATGTTACCAACGTCACATCTATATTTGTGCCATCTCCCCCGCCGCCTGTATAGGTGGGGGGGTTTCCTTGTTGGTTTGCAACCACCAGTTGCAATGCCATTATCGTCTCTTCGGCCTTTAGTCCTCGATCATCGTGAGTGCCACTGAACCACAGGGGGGACTTTGCATTTATGTCTGCCGTCACTATCATCCTGCGTCCCCGCAGTGCCGTGGTAACCTGTGTGAGTATCTCCAAAAACTCATCTATTTCTCTCCCATATTGGAAGTAAATGTTTGAGATGTAGATCACTCCTTTCGATGTTTGGAGTTCCACGACATTGCAGTGTTCGCTCGAAAACTGCGCGAGGACCGTGGTTCTGAATGATTTGTTTGTTATTATTATTGCTGCTTTTGGTTCTACTCCAGTGTATATCATTTGCCAATTGGCAGCCATGTATGGGATTCGTCCCGCTTGAGAGTACGGTTCCTGTAGACAGAGTACGTCTAGACTCTTCTCTTCCACCACCCTCCGAAGTTCCTGCAAGACCAGTTTACTGTTGTGTGCGTTTATCTGACCCACGTTTATTTGGTTCACGTGGGAAGTAGGTATGAATATGTGATTCTGGCCAGTTTTTGGACCAGTCGTGAGCTACTCTACCATTGGTTATTACTGCTTGGTGATATAATTCTTCTATGTTGAAATTCTCATTACGTCTTTCAAATACCTTTTTAACTAGATCTCGCAGGGCTCCGAAGTCGGTGGGGAGATTCATTGTCTTGAGCTGGATTCTATCCACAGCCTCCATTACTGGGAAGGTGACATCTCTGCCATGTTCATGGCCGACACGTACCACATGTCTTAGTGCCGTGGTGAGGATTGCCGGCTCCTCCAATCTGGAGAGTTGCAGTGCATGCTCCAGGTTGGGGTATATTCGTTGGGGGTCTATTCCCATTCCTCTCTGAGTTGGTGATACAGGGGATGAGTTTGTGCTAGTCACTTCATCAAACTGGACTTGTGCGGTGTTTTCTGATTCTTTACTAAGTGGAAGTGAACTCCCAGGTACAGGATGCCTTCGTGGCCGAGAAGGTTCTTGGTTCGACCCAGGTCCCCAGCAAGGAGGAGAGGGAGCTTCTTCTTCGCACGGATCTGTTTGTACACATACATCTTTCATTATTATTACCATGGATCTTGGTTGCATGACTTTTTGTAGAAATTGTTTGAATTTGCTTGCTCTCAGAGCGTCCCTCAACCTCTTGCTTGGGGATTTCCTTTTAGGCTTCCTGAGTTCAGTTATGGCCTCAGCCATAGTCAATTCGCGAAATTAGTCTTTGTTCCAACATCCTGTACGTTGGGCAGTTCCTTCCGGTGGTGTTGCACGGTTTTCTTCCTCTTTTTGTGCAAGGAATGCAGGTTACATTTTTGTTGCAATTCTTTCTTGTGTGGTCTTCTGCCCCACACCTGGAGCAGGCCGGCTTTCTTTCGCAGTGCTTATGGACATGGTCCAGATCGCCACAATTGTGGCATCGGGGGACTACTAAGTAGTCTCTGACATTAATTGCGTGAAACCCTATATATACTTTGCCCATAGCGGTTAATTTGCGCCACATCTTACCAGAAACCTCGGCGACGTGATGGACAACATCTCGTTCCCGAGGTCCGGTTTTAAAACGCAGCTTGAATTCATTTTTGAACGTTTCCCACTCACAGTCATCAAAATTCTGGTTATAAAGGGTTTCATACATGTCACTTTCGGTCAAGGCTACAGGTACATCATAGAGGATAACTAATGGATTTCTCTTTTTTAGTGGTTCACATTTGACTGCCTTCTTTAGTTTACTATTATTTAGTATCTTGTCTCTATCTTCTTCTGTGGCAAGATCCACGATTACCACATTCTTAGTAGCTTTCACTTTGTTCACTTTGATTTTATCTTTTGCCGGGTCAATGGTTGTTGTGAAAATTTCTTGTACTTTTTTGATGGTCTGTCCAGGTAGTGGTCTTAGGAAGACTGCCGTGTCTGGTTTCTTCGAAACCTTGGCAATCGTTTCCTTGGTTGTTTGGGCCTTCGTGGCGGTTTGCGCCACCACTCCAGCCCATGTCTTAGTCGGTTGTTGTCGAAGTCTGGTATTCTCTTTCTCCAATTCTTCAAGCCGCCCTTCTAGCTTTGCATGTGCTATGGCCCAGGCAGCAAGCTCATTCTTTATTGCCAGGACCGCGGCCTGACTAATCTTTCCGTTTTTGACACTTGAGTCAAGAATTTGACTGATGCGACAGTGTCTTTCATAAATGTTTTCATCTTCGTGTCCCACTTCCTCCTGTGAGGTAGGGACAGCGGACATACTCGCCCTCGAAAGCGCACTCGAGTCACTCGTCTCTTGATCTGCCATGATGTTGACGAGTGAAAGAAGGTTATCCAAGTAACGTGGGTACGATCTAAGGAACCATAACTGATTTAATGAGCCATTCGCGGTTTCACCTTAATGCGGCTTGTACTGAGACATGCATGGCTTAATCTTTGAGACAAGCATATGACTACTGGCAGGATCAACCAGGGAGCTGCGTCAACTAGAGCTGAGCAGCCGGCCGCCCGGGAGTGTGTCCCGGGGGCCCGCGCGAACACGCAAGCGTCCGCTCAATTATTCTGCAAACAGGAGGAGGCTGAGCTCCCCTGCACAATACACCTCGAAACCCTCTCAGGTCCCGGCGGCGCGCAGCGCCGTCCTAAGTACTTGGTCGGGTTCGAGAGAGGCGCAATCGCCCGGAGTTTGGCGAGTAGACGCTTTAGGTGCGACCACCCGTGCTCCCAACTGAGCTTGCCGCTGCCGACAGAGGCCCGGGAGCGTGCTGTCGTGGCATTGCCGGCGGGAGACAACACGCGCCACCTACGGTGACCGGCAGCTCCAACGCCAGCGCCACAGAAGGACAAAAGCCCCACTTGGGTGCCGAAGCGAACTCTCCCAGCACAGCGCACGCGCCAACACGTCCGCACAGCTGCGATACAAACCACCTGCGAGAACCGCAGAGGCGACCGAGCAGCAGACGGCGTCGCGGCGCCGAGCGCCGGGCGGCGGCGCATCCTCAGCGCACACAGTCCTCAATCGGACCAGCACACTGCAGATGTCCACCGCGCTTCGCACCGGGCCCGCGAGGACCTACTTTGGCCGCACGGCGCCGCGTGCAGGGTGCGCCGGCGCGCAGCTGCGCCGCCTGCCGCCTCCGTCGGCCGGCGCGCCTGCCACTGGCCGCCCCCACCAGCCGGCTGTAGCGCGTGCGCCCACGCACCGCGCGGCCAGCACGCCGGGAGGCCCCCCCTCACCGGCCGGGGACGGTCCCACCCAGCCACCGCCGCGTATCGCTTCACACCCAGATGCCATTCACGTTCGTGGGCATGGTGGGTATCGCTGGAACAACCGGTTGGTAGCTCAACCGATCGTCGCCATCACTGATTCACCTCTAGCGAGAACAACCGCACCACAACGGTTTACCAGTTGTTCATTTGCATAACGTCACCAGCAAACGTAGGCGTCCATCGCCATTTGCAAATTCAACGATTGTTGCATGCCTGTGTCAGGTGTCACGACACACTATGTCTGCCCACATACACGCAACAACATGTGCACGCTTCGCGAACACGTGGAAGGTGGCCCCCGTACGTATGCGATGTCCATTGCGCGAACGACTGTCAACCGGCCTCTGTCGCATGTCGCAGATGTGGAACGCAGTGCACCATGCTATCACGGTGTGTGAGAAGAGACGACTACGTCTGACAACACGCGCCACTACATCAACAGACGGCTCATGCTGATCGCCATCCAGGGCATACCACACTGCAATCCAGCTCTTATAGGGAGACGACACGTAGCTGAGTGCACAACATTTGGACCGCATGGTTCGCCGTTGTTGGCGCAGTCGTTGTACGGTCACATGTACCACGATGTATCATTCAGTACATGAGGACCAATGTGCAGTACAGTGTGTGATTTGGACGTACAACATCAGCGGACAGTTGACACAGGCCGTACCACAGCGTAGGCTAAGTGCTTCGCACATGCGAATGCCAATGAACAACTGCAAATGCCAATGAACAACTGCAAAGGGCATTGAGCATGTACGTCCTGCTGCCATCCACATTACAGTGTATAGCTGCAAGGTGTTTAACATGAAGCGATACACTGGGGACCGGGCAGTGCGAGTAGCAAACTATATTGCGGGGGTTGCAGTTAGGCAACACTACACTAATTTAACGCGTCGTATGACAATTACAGAGCAGGTTAAGGCCCAACGTGTGTTGGGTTAAGGCCCAACGTGTGTTGGGTTAAGGCCCAACGTGTGTTGGGTTAAGGCCCAACGTGTGTTGGGTTAAGGCCCAACGTGTGTTGGGTTAAGGCCCAACGTGTGTTGGGTTAAGGCCCAACGTGTGTTGGGTTAAGGCCCAACGTGTGTTGGGTTAAGGCCCAACGTGTGTTGGGTTAAGGCCCAACGTGTGTTGGGTTAAGGCCCAACGTGTGTTGGGTTAAGGCCCAACGTGTGTTGGGTTAAGGCCCAACGTGTGTTGGGTTACGTTAAGGGGCAATGTGGGTTACGTTAAGGGGCAATGTGGGTTACGTTAAGGGGCAATGTGGGTTACGTTACGGCGCAATATAGGTTACGTTACGGCGCAATATAGGTTACGTTAAGGCGCAATATCGGTTACGTTAAGGCGCAATACAGGTTACGTTAAGGCGCAATACAGGTTACGTTAAGGCGCAATACAGGTTACGTTAAGGCGCAATACAGGTTACGTTAAGGCGCAATACAGGTTACGTTAAGGCGCAATGCAGGTTACGTTAAGGCGCAATGCAGGTTACGTTAAGGCGCAATACAGGTTACGTTAAGGCGCAATACAGGTTACGTTAAGGCGCAATACAGGTTACGTTAAGGCGCAATACAGGTTACGTTAAGGCGCAATACAGGTTACGTTAAGGCGCAATACAGGTTACGTTAAGGCGCAATACAGGTTACGTTAAGGCGCAATACAGGTTACGTTAAGGCGCAATACAGGTTACGTTAAGGCGCAATACAGGTTACGTTAAGGCGCAATACAGGTTACGTTAAGGCGCAATACAGGTTACGTTAAGGCGCAATACAGGTTACGTTAAGGCGCAATACAGGTTACGTTAAGGCGCAATACAGGTTACGTTAAGGCGCAATACAGGTTACGTTAAGGCGCAATACAGGTTAGGTTAAGGCGCAATACAGGTTAGGTTAAGGCGCAATACAGGTTAGGTTAAGGTACGACATAGGTTAGGTTAAGGTACGACATAGGTTAGGTTAAGGTACGACATAGGTTAGGTTAAGGTACGACATAGGTTAGGTTAAGGTACGACATAGGTTAGGTTAAGGTACGACATAGGTTAGGTTAAGGTACGACATAGGTTAGGTTAAGGTACGACATAGGTTAGGTTAAGGTACGACATAGGTTAGGTTAAGGTACGACATAGGTTAGGTTAAGGTACGACATAGGTTAGGTTAAGGTACGACATAGGTTAGGTTAAGGTACGACATAGGTTAGGTTAAGGTACGACATAGGTTAGGTTAAGGTACGACATAGGTTAGGTTAAGGTACGACATAGGTTAGGTTAAGGTACGACATAGGTTAGGTTAAGGTACGACATAGGTTAGGTTAAGGTACGACATAGGTTAGGTTAAGGTACGACATAGGTTAGGTTAAGGTACGACATAGGTTAGGTTAAGGTACGACATAGGTTAGGTTAAGGTACGACATAGGTTAGGTTAAGGTACGACATAGGTTAGGTTAAGGTACGACATAGGTTAGGTTAAGGTACGACATAGGTTAGGTTAAGGTACGACATAGGTTAGGTTAAGGTACGACATAGGTTAGGTTAAGGTACGACATAGGTTAGGTTAAGGTACGACATAGGTTAGGTTACGGTACGACATAGGTTAGGTTACGGTACGACATAGGTTAGGTTACGGTACGACATAGGTTAGGTTACGGTACGACATAGGTTAGGTTACGGTACGACATAGGTTAGGTTACGGTACGACATAGGTTAGGTTACGGTACGATATAGGTTAGGTTACGGTACGATATAGGTTAGGTTAAGGTACACATTGTTGTAAGGAAAGGTTTAATGGGGGGCGGGGCGGGGCGGCCGGTTTGTTGATTGTGATTATAGTAAGTGGATGCCTGCGGCATCATCTGATTTGCCACGTCAGGATGCACCTTTGGCTCATGACAGGCGGCGCTCTCATTCCATGCTTGTGGCAGACCTGTGTCTTTCATTCCTGCCATTGTTTGTGTGCTGTGAGAGG
>NW_025725889.1:300000-302500 GCF_021461395.2 Schistocerca americana
CATCCAGGGCATACCACACTGCAATCCAGCTCTTATAGGGAGACGACACGTAGCTGAGTGCACAACATTTGGACCGCATGGTTCGCCGTTGTTGGCGCAGTCGTTGTACGGTCACATGTACCACGATGTATCATTCAGTACATGAGGACCAATGTGCAGTACAGTGTGTGATTTGGACGTACAACATCAGCGGACAGTTGACACAGGCCGTACCACAGCGTAGGCTAAGTGCTTCGCACATGCGAATGCCAATGAACAACTGCAAATGCCAATGAACAACTGCAAAGGGCATTGAGCATGTACGTCCTGCTGCCATCCACATTACAGTGTATAGCTGCAAGGTGTTTAACATGAAGCGATACACTGGGGACCGGGCAGTGCGAGTAGCAAACTATATTGCGGGGGTTGCAGTTAGGCAACACTACACTAATTTAACGCGTCGTATGACAATTACAGAGCAGGTTAAGGCCCAACGTGTGTTGGGTTAAGGCCCAACGTGTGTTGGGTTAAGGCCCAACGTGTGTTGGGTTAAGGCCCAACGTGTGTTGGGTTAAGGCCCAACGTGTGTTGGGTTAAGGCCCAACGTGTGTTGGGTTAAGGCCCAACGTGTGTTGGGTTAAGGCCCAACGTGTGTTGGGTTAAGGCCCAACGTGTGTTGGGTTAAGGCCCAACGTGTGTTGGGTTAAGGCCCAACGTGTGTTGGGTTAAGGCCCAACGTGTGTTGGGTTACGTTAAGGGGCAATGTGGGTTACGTTAAGGGGCAATGTGGGTTACGTTAAGGGGCAATGTGGGTTACGTTACGGCGCAATATAGGTTACGTTACGGCGCAATATAGGTTACGTTAAGGCGCAATATCGGTTACGTTAAGGCGCAATACAGGTTACGTTAAGGCGCAATACAGGTTACGTTAAGGCGCAATACAGGTTACGTTAAGGCGCAATACAGGTTACGTTAAGGCGCAATACAGGTTACGTTAAGGCGCAATGCAGGTTACGTTAAGGCGCAATGCAGGTTACGTTAAGGCGCAATACAGGTTACGTTAAGGCGCAATACAGGTTACGTTAAGGCGCAATACAGGTTACGTTAAGGCGCAATACAGGTTACGTTAAGGCGCAATACAGGTTACGTTAAGGCGCAATACAGGTTACGTTAAGGCGCAATACAGGTTACGTTAAGGCGCAATACAGGTTACGTTAAGGCGCAATACAGGTTACGTTAAGGCGCAATACAGGTTACGTTAAGGCGCAATACAGGTTACGTTAAGGCGCAATACAGGTTACGTTAAGGCGCAATACAGGTTACGTTAAGGCGCAATACAGGTTACGTTAAGGCGCAATACAGGTTACGTTAAGGCGCAATACAGGTTACGTTAAGGCGCAATACAGGTTACGTTAAGGCGCAATACAGGTTACGTTAAGGCGCAATACAGGTTAGGTTAAGGCGCAATACAGGTTAGGTTAAGGCGCAATACAGGTTAGGTTAAGGTACGACATAGGTTAGGTTAAGGTACGACATAGGTTAGGTTAAGGTACGACATAGGTTAGGTTAAGGTACGACATAGGTTAGGTTAAGGTACGACATAGGTTAGGTTAAGGTACGACATAGGTTAGGTTAAGGTACGACATAGGTTAGGTTAAGGTACGACATAGGTTAGGTTAAGGTACGACATAGGTTAGGTTAAGGTACGACATAGGTTAGGTTAAGGTACGACATAGGTTAGGTTAAGGTACGACATAGGTTAGGTTAAGGTACGACATAGGTTAGGTTAAGGTACGACATAGGTTAGGTTAAGGTACGACATAGGTTAGGTTAAGGTACGACATAGGTTAGGTTAAGGTACGACATAGGTTAGGTTAAGGTACGACATAGGTTAGGTTAAGGTACGACATAGGTTAGGTTAAGGTACGACATAGGTTAGGTTAAGGTACGACATAGGTTAGGTTAAGGTACGACATAGGTTAGGTTAAGGTACGACATAGGTTAGGTTAAGGTACGACATAGGTTAGGTTAAGGTACGACATAGGTTAGGTTAAGGTACGACATAGGTTAGGTTAAGGTACGACATAGGTTAGGTTAAGGTACGACATAGGTTAGGTTAAGGTACGACATAGGTTAGGTTAAGGTACGACATAGGTTAGGTTAAGGTACGACATAGGTTAGGTTACGGTACGACATAGGTTAGGTTACGGTACGACATAGGTTAGGTTACGGTACGACATAGGTTAGGTTACGGTACGACATAGGTTAGGTTACGGTACGACATAGGTTAGGTTACGGTACGATATAGGTTAGGTTACGGTACGATATAGGTTAGGTTAAGGTACACATTGTTGTAAGGAAAGGTTTAATGGGGGGCGGGGCGGGGCGGCCGGTTTGTTGATTGTGATTATAGTAAGTGGATGCCTGCGGCATCATCTGATTTGCCACGTCAGGATGCACCTTTGGCTCATGACAGGCGGCGCTCTCATTCCATGCTTGTGGCAGACCTGTGTCTTTCATT
>NW_025725889.1:307500-310000 GCF_021461395.2 Schistocerca americana
AGGACGTCATCTGCGAAGGCCGCAGCGTTAACTCTGCGACCAAGGATCCGAGCTCCAATGTGGGAGGGAAGTTGACTCAAAACATAGTCCACCGCAAAATTGAAAAGGAGGGGGGAGAGGGGGTCACCCTGACGCACACCCCTAGCCGGCTGCAGGGGCACGCCCACGTCGGCGCCGCCCGCTATCACCGTCGTGCTACCCTCGTAACACCTTTCGACGTACTCAATAAAGCAATCCGGCAGGCCATGAGCCCTCAGCACGGGGCGGAGGGCGGCATGGTCCACCGAATCGAACGCTTTAGAGACGTCGATCGATGCCACAAAAACAGAGCGACAGGAGCGGACTGCGTCGGTGAGAGCAGTGTCCAAGATGAAGGTGTTTTCCAACATCCCATCCCGGGGGATGAATGCCCGCTGACGTTCGTCCACAGCACATGCACGCATCAGGCGTGACGCGAGAACCTTGTGAAAGGTCCGCGCCAACACCGAGCAGACCGTAATGGGGCGAAAGTCAGCGGGGGATGTTGGTGCAGCCGTTTTGGGGAGAAGTGACGTCCGGGCGCGAAGCAGACGGTCGGGGAGGGCGCGGGCCAGGAGGAAGAGGTTCAAGAGTTTCACCAGGACTTCATGCGGCAGGCGCCGCAGCTCCGCTGGAGTCAGGCCGTCCGGCCCGGCTGCCGATCCCCTGGGCGGCAAGGCAGCAGCGACCTCCTCACGTGTGACCGGCCCCCATAGGCACTCAGGAGCGACAGGCTCCGAGTGCGGGAGAAGGCGGTCACGGATGAAGCCGGCGGTGGAGATCGGCTTCTTCGTGAAGAGGTCCGCCCAGAAGTCCAGCAGACCGGGGATGTCGGGTGGCGGCTGCAGCAGGGTGCCGTCCAGCAAGCCGCGCACGCAACGCGCACGCGACCTACGGAAGGCGTCCTGTGTCCGCGCGTATTCCCAGCGGCGCCGCTTGCGCTTCTGCAGCGGCGGGGCGGCAGGCGGCCGCTTGGATGGTTGGCGCGGCCGCTGTGTCCTGGTGATCGACCTCTCCCCCCTGGACCCGACCGACGCAAGGGCATCCGGGAGCATGCCCAGGATGACATCGGGCGGCGTGCCCCGCCCCAGACCAATGACTCGATCCAGGGCAGAGAAACGCTGGGCGGAAGCAGGTAGCCCCGCCAGATGCTCCCAGATGGCGGCGTCAGTCGGCCCCTCCGGCGGCGGCCCGGTGGTGTCGGCCGCGAAGTCCTCGGCTGCGTCGACGGGCGGCGCAGCGGCCTCGCCCGCGTCAGGCAGCGAGCTCGCTGCTCCACGGCGGGACGCCGGCTCTTCACCCCGACCGATCTCAAGTGCCTCCATGAATTGGCGGACAAGCTGCTTGTGGGCAGCTTGCCGCCGTCGGCACTTGATTGCCTCAAGCGTTCGGTCGGGGAACATCCTGGTAAGTTCTTGATTTACAAAGAAGAACCGGGCGTCCCTCTCCAGGAACAGTTCGGCCTCTGCCTTGGCGAGCGACAGGACTTCTTCCTCCGTCCACCTCGCGCGATGCCTCTCCGTCACGATCTCAGCGTTGGCGGCCGCAGGGTGTTGGCGGCGGCGATGGACCCCGAGACCGTTCTTCGTGGTAAAAGTGCGGTGGCACTCACTGCAAGCAAAGGGAGCTACACAAACTATCGCATTTTCGTTACGGCCGGTTGGCCGGATAGGTGCTGGGGTAGCTGGGGTGGCACCTTCAGCGGAAGGGCCACCATCTCTTGTTTCTTGTCGGCTGCCCCCAACTATAAAGGGATAATGCGAGGGGGGGCTGGTAACCCCCCCAAGCCCCTGGTGCGGTCTTCCACTCTGCAAAAATCAGCGGGCCCACGAGAAGGGGAGAAGACCGCAGGAGAGGAGAGGCTAAGAGGGCTAGGCCCATGTATTGCGCATCACTCTCCCTGTAACCATAACCCAAGGAAGGCACCTCGCAGCAGCAGCACGACTACATCAAGACCGCACTTCGAAAAGCCAAGTCCGGATGCAGCCACACCGCCGCCACTTGGCCACCTTAAGAGAGTCATAGTTACTCCCGCCGTTTACCCGCGCTTGCTTGAATTTCTTCACGTTGACATTCAGAGCACTGGGCAGAAATCACATTGCGTCAACACCCGCTAGGGCCATCGCAATGCTTTGTTTTAATTAGACAGTCGGATTCCCCCAGTCCGTGCCAGTTCTGAGTTGATCGTTGAATGGCGGCCGAAGAGAATCCGCGCACCCGCGCGCCCCCGGAGGAGCACGCTAAGGCGGACGCGGCCTCGCAGCAAGGAAGATCCGTGGGAGGCCAAGGCACGGGACCGAGCTCGGATCCTGCACGCAGGTTGAAGCACCGGGGCGCGAACGCCGCGCAGGCGCGCGCATCCTGCACCGCAGGCCAGCACGAGGCCAACCAACGGCGAGAGCAGACCACGCCCGCGCTAAACGCCCGCACTTACCGGCACCCCTACGGCACTCACCTCGCCCAGGCCCGGCACGTTAGCGCT
>NW_025725889.1:315000-320000 GCF_021461395.2 Schistocerca americana
AGGATCAACCAGGGAGCTGCGTCAACTAGAGCTGAGCAGCCGGCCGCCCGGGAGTGTGTCCCGGGGGCCCGCGCGAACACGCAAGCGTCCGCTCAATTATTCTGCAAACAGGAGGAGGCTGAGCTCCCCTGCACAATACACCTCGAAACCCTCTCAGGTCCCGGCGGCGCGCAGCGCCGTCCTAAGTACTTGGTCGGGTTCGAGAGAGGCGCAATCGCCCGGAGTTTGGCGAGTAGACGCTTTAGGTGCGACCACCCGTGCTCCCAACTGAGCTTGCCGCTGCCGACAGAGGCCCGGGAGCGTGCTGTCGTGGCATTGCCGGCGGGAGACAACACGCGCCACCTACGGTGACCGGCAGCTCCAACGCCAGCGCCACAGAAGGACAAAAGCCCCACTTGGGTGCCGAAGCGAACTCTCCCAGCACAGCGCACGCGCCAACACGTCCGCACAGCTGCGATACAAACCACCTGCGAGAACCGCAGAGGCGACCGAGCAGCAGACGGCGTCGCGGCGCCGAGCGCCGGGCGGCGGCGCATCCTCAGCGCACACAGTCCTCAATCGGACCAGCACACTGCAGATGTCCACCGCGCTTCGCACCGGGCCCGCGAGGACCTACTTTGGCCGCACGGCGCCGCGTGCAGGGTGCGCCGGCGCGCAGCTGCGCCGCCTGCCGCCTCCGTCGGCCGGCGCGCCTGCCACTGGCCGCCCCCACCAGCCGGCTGTAGCGCGTGCGCCCACGCACCGCGCGGCCAGCACGCCGGGAGGCCCCCCCTCACCGGCCGGGGACGGTCCCACCCAGCCACCGCCGCGTATCGCTTCACACCCAGATGCCATTCACGTTCGTGGGCATGGTGGGTATCGCTGGAACAACCGGTTGGTAGCTCAACCGATCGTCGCCATCACTGATTCACCTCTAGCGAGAACAACCGCACCACAACGGTTTACCAGTTGTTCATTTGCATAACGTCACCAGCAAACGTAGGCGTCCATCGCCATTTGCAAATTCAACGATTGTTGCATGCCTGTGTCAGGTGTCACGACACACTATGTCTGCCCACATACACGCAACAACATGTGCACGCTTCGCGAACACGTGGAAGGTGGCCCCCGTACGTATGCGATGTCCATTGCGCGAACGACTGTCAACCGGCCTCTGTCGCATGTCGCAGATGTGGAACGCAGTGCACCATGCTATCACGGTGTGTGAGAAGAGACGACTACGTCTGACAACACGCGCCACTACATCAACAGACGGCTCATGCTGATCGCCATCCAGGGCATACCACACTGCAATCCAGCTCTTATAGGGAGACGACACGTAGCTGAGTGCACAACATTTGGACCGCATGGTTCGCCGTTGTTGGCGCAGTCGTTGTACGGTCACATGTACCACGATGTATCATTCAGTACATGAGGACCAATGTGCAGTACAGTGTGTGATTTGGACGTACAACATCAGCGGACAGTTGACACAGGCCGTACCACAGCGTAGGCTAAGTGCTTCGCACATGCGAATGCCAATGAACAACTGCAAATGCCAATGAACAACTGCAAAGGGCATTGAGCATGTACGTCCTGCTGCCATCCACATTACAGTGTATAGCTGCAAGGTGTTTAACATGAAGCGATACACTGGGGACCGGGCAGTGCGAGTAGCAAACTATATTGCGGGGGTTGCAGTTAGGCAACACTACACTAATTTAACGCGTCGTATGACAATTACAGAGCAGGTTAAGGCCCAACGTGTGTTGGGTTAAGGCCCAACGTGTGTTGGGTTAAGGCCCAACGTGTGTTGGGTTAAGGCCCAACGTGTGTTGGGTTAAGGCCCAACGTGTGTTGGGTTAAGGCCCAACGTGTGTTGGGTTAAGGCCCAACGTGTGTTGGGTTAAGGCCCAACGTGTGTTGGGTTAAGGCCCAACGTGTGTTGGGTTAAGGCCCAACGTGTGTTGGGTTAAGGCCCAACGTGTGTTGGGTTAAGGCCCAACGTGTGTTGGGTTAAGGCCCAACGTGTGTTGGGTTAAGGCCCAACGTGTGTTGGGTTACGTTAAGGGGCAATGTGGGTTACGTTAAGGGGCAATGTGGGTTACGTTAAGGGGCAATGTGGGTTACGTTACGGCGCAATATAGGTTACGTTACGGCGCAATATAGGTTACGTTAAGGCGCAATATCGGTTACGTTAAGGCGCAATACAGGTTACGTTAAGGCGCAATACAGGTTACGTTAAGGCGCAATACAGGTTACGTTAAGGCGCAATACAGGTTACGTTAAGGCGCAATACAGGTTACGTTAAGGCGCAATGCAGGTTACGTTAAGGCGCAATGCAGGTTACGTTAAGGCGCAATACAGGTTACGTTAAGGCGCAATACAGGTTACGTTAAGGCGCAATACAGGTTACGTTAAGGCGCAATACAGGTTACGTTAAGGCGCAATACAGGTTACGTTAAGGCGCAATACAGGTTACGTTAAGGCGCAATACAGGTTACGTTAAGGCGCAATACAGGTTACGTTAAGGCGCAATACAGGTTACGTTAAGGCGCAATACAGGTTACGTTAAGGCGCAATACAGGTTACGTTAAGGCGCAATACAGGTTACGTTAAGGCGCAATACAGGTTACGTTAAGGCGCAATACAGGTTACGTTAAGGCGCAATACAGGTTACGTTAAGGCGCAATACAGGTTAGGTTAAGGTACGACATAGGTTAGGTTAAGGTACGACATAGGTTAGGTTAAGGTACGACATAGGTTAGGTTAAGGTACGACATAGGTTAGGTTAAGGTACGACATAGGTTAGGTTAAGGTACGACATAGGTTAGGTTAAGGTACGACATAGGTTAGGTTAAGGTACGACATAGGTTAGGTTAAGGTACGACATAGGTTAGGTTAAGGTACGACATAGGTTAGGTTAAGGTACGACATAGGTTAGGTTAAGGTACGACATAGGTTAGGTTAAGGTACGACATAGGTTAGGTTAAGGTACGACATAGGTTAGGTTAAGGTACGACATAGGTTAGGTTAAGGTACGACATAGGTTAGGTTAAGGTACGACATAGGTTAGGTTAAGGTACGACATAGGTTAGGTTAAGGTACGACATAGGTTAGGTTAAGGTACGACATAGGTTAGGTTAAGGTACGACATAGGTTAGGTTAAGGTACGACATAGGTTAGGTTAAGGTACGACATAGGTTAGGTTAAGGTACGACATAGGTTAGGTTAAGGTACGACATAGGTTAGGTTAAGGTACGACATAGGTTAGGTTAAGGTACGACATAGGTTAGGTTAAGGTACGACATAGGTTAGGTTAAGGTACGACATAGGTTAGGTTAAGGTACGACATAGGTTAGGTTAAGGTACGACATAGGTTAGGTTACGGTACGACATAGGTTAGGTTACGGTACGACATAGGTTAGGTTACGGTACGACATAGGTTAGGTTACGGTACGACATAGGTTAGGTTACGGTACGACATAGGTTAGGTTACGGTACGACATAGGTTAGGTTACGGTACGATATAGGTTAGGTTAAGGTACACATTGTTGTAAGGAAAGGTTTAATGGGGGGCGGGGCGGGGCGGCCGGTTTGTTGATTGTGATTATAGTAAGTGGATGCCTGCGGCATCATCTGATTTGCCACGTCAGGATGCACCTTTGGCTCATGACAGGCGGCGCTCTCATTCCATGCTTGTGGCAGACCTGTGTCTTTCATTCCTGCCATTGTTTGTGTGCTGTGAGAGGAGGCAGTATTGTGATGTTGGGTGCACCCCTGTGTAGGACATGTGTGGGTGTTGGTGGCTTGGCTGAGCAATGGTGGTTGTCGGGTGGGTGGGATATTCTGTTTTCTGAGTGGACCTCCCAGTCTGGTTATGACAGTGTGGATTGTCTAATGTGGCGGAGAGGATGCACTGGGTGTTGTTCCATGCTGGTGCTTACATATTGTCTGTGTGCGTGTTACAGGCAGAGAGTAGTGCGTGATAAGGGTGTGTGGCTGACGTGTGGTTGTGATTGTGAGCAGAGTCTTTCAGCATGTATACGGACAGTTGTATACATTATCTGTATTCTGATGGCTCTATCTATTACTAATCAGCGCCGTGTATACGTTTAATCCGGTTCCAGTCGAAACTGTTGTATCTCTGTACATTAGTGACACGGCGAGCCCGCTATGTAGTTACTCGTCTCGGCAGCTTCCACCGGTGTATGGCAAATGATTATAAGGAATCAGTCTAGTCGTCAATACCGATGGTGTGACGTCACATGTCTGGGGTGGGGGACGCTGCGCCCTTCCGGTGGGTCATGGCCTAGAAAGACTCTTCCCACGCAGGGGGGCGTGGACTGTCATTGACTCTTCCAGGTAATATACTTGCCGTACGTTCTTGCGACTGCGAGTGCAACGCTCACCGGTACCGACATGGATGGAGCGCCTCCTAGCTGACCGCTCAGCATCGGCATTCGTACAGAGAGCAACGCGGTCGCGTCTCTAGCTCGTAACTGGTACAGCCCGCAGCTCATGTATAGGGACAGCGGGAATGTCGCATATTGGAGATAACTCTTCATGAAACGCATGTTATAGGGGTGGATTGCACATTGCGACTGCGGGAAAAGTCCGCCGTTCATCCGCTGGAGTTGCGAGTTGGGCGGTTGGAGTGGGGCGCAGGTGGAGTGATTGCCGGTCCACGATTTCGTGCGGCAGAGGCGCTGGCGTTGGGGTGCTGTGGTCGACAGAGGACGCAGGCTTTGTGGGTGGGGTCGAAAGATGGGCACTGTGGGCCCATCGATGTCTTGGTCGGCTTGGCGTCTCATAGATGGCGGTATCGTCGTTGCAGGACGTCATGCCGCGGGAGACCTACAGATGGCGCTGTGTTTTGTGGTGCGCTCGACATGGCGGACGTAGTGTTGTCAGATTCGCATAGATGGAGGTATTGCATGTGGTTTCGCCGTATTTTCATAGATGGCGATACCGTTTTGCCGGCATGGTTGGCGTAGTTCCGTCGGATCCCTGTAGATGGA
>NW_025725889.1:325000-327500 GCF_021461395.2 Schistocerca americana
GGCGGGACGCCGGCTCTTCACCCCGACCGATCTCAAGTGCCTCCATGAATTGGCGGACAAGCTGCTTGTGGGCAGCTTGCCGCCGTCGGCACTTGATTGCCTCAAGCGTTCGGTCGGGGAACATCCTGGTAAGTTCTTGATTTACAAAGAAGAACCGGGCGTCCCTCTCCAGGAACAGTTCGGCCTCTGCCTTGGCGAGCGACAGGACTTCTTCCTCCGTCCACCTCGCGCGATGCCTCTCCGTCACGATCTCAGCGTTGGCGGCCGCAGGGTGTTGGCGGCGGCGATGGACCCCGAGACCGTTCTTCGTGGTAAAAGTGCGGTGGCACTCACTGCAAGCAAAGGGAGCTACACAAACTATCGCATTTTCGTTACGGCCGGTTGGCCGGATAGGTGCTGGGGTAGCTGGGGTGGCACCTTCAGCGGAAGGGCCACCATCTCTTGTTTCTTGTCGGCTGCCCCCAACTATAAAGGGATAATGCGAGGGGGGGCTGGTAACCCCCCCAAGCCCCTGGTGCGGTCTTCCACTCTGCAAAAGTCAGCGGGCCCACGAGAAGGGGAGAAGACCGCAGGAGAGGAGAGGCTAAGAGGGCTAGGCCCATGTATTGCGCATCACTCTCCCTGTAACTATAACCCAAGGAAGGCACCTCGCAGCAGCAGCACGACTACATCAAGACCGCACTTCGAAAAGCCAAGTCCGGATGCAGCCACACCGCCGCCACTTGGCCACCTTAAGAGAGTCATAGTTACTCCCGCCGTTTACCCGCGCTTGCTTGAATTTCTTCACGTTGACATTCAGAGCACTGGGCAGAAATCACATTGCGTCAACACCCGCTAGGGCCATCGCAATGCTTTGTTTTAATTAGACAGTCGGATTCCCCCAGTCCGTGCCAGTTCTGAGTTGATCGTTGAATGGCGGCCGAAGAGAATCCGCGCACCCGCGCGCCCCCGGAGGAGCACGCTAAGGCGGACGCGGCCTCGCAGCAAGGAAGATCCGTGGGAGGCCAAGGCACGGGACCGAGCTCGGATCCTGCACGCAGGTTGAAGCACCGGGGCGCGAACGCCGCGCAGGCGCGCGCATCCTGCACCGCCGGCCAGCACGAGGCCAACCAACGGCGAGAGCAGACCACGCCCGCGCTAAACGCCCGCACTTACCGGCACCCCTACGGCACTCACCTCGCCCAGGCCCGGCACGTTAGCGCTGACCCACTTCCCGACCAAGCCCGACACGCCCCGATCCTCAGAGCCAATCCTTATCCCGAAGTTACGGATCCAATTTGCCGACTTCCCTTACCTACATTATTCTATCGACTAGAGGCTCTTCACCTTGGAGACCTGCTGCGGATATGGGTACGAACCGGCGCGACACCTCCACGTGGCCCTCTCCCGGATTTTCAAGGTCCGAGGGGAAGATCGGGACACCGCCGCAACTGCGGTGCTCTTCGCGTTCCAAACCCTATCTCCCTGCTAGAGGATTCCAGGGAACTCGAACGCTCATGCAGAAAAGAAAACTCTTCCCCGATCTCCCGACGGCGTCTCCGGGTCCTTTTGGGTTACCCCGACGAGCATCTCTAAAAGAGGGGCCCGACTTGTATCGGTTCCGCTGCCGGGTTCCGGAATAGGAACCGGATTCCCTTTCGCCCAACGGGGGCCAGCACAAAGTGCATCATGCTATGACGGCCCCCATCAACATCGGATTTCTCCTAGGGCTTAGGATCGACTGACTCGTGTGCAACGGCTGTTCACACGAAACCCTTCTCCGCGTCAGCCCTCCAGGGCCTCGCTGGAGTATTTGCTACTACCACCAAGATCTGCACCGACGGCGGCTCCAGGCAGGCTCACGCCCAGACCCTTCTGCGCCCACCGCCGCGACCCTCCTACTCGTCAGGGCTTCGCGGCCGGCCGCAAGGACCGGCCATGACTGCCAGACTGACGGCCGAGTATAGGCACGACGCTTCAGCGCCATCCATTTTCAGGGCTAGTTGCTTCGGCAGGTGAGTTGTTACACACTCCTTAGCGGATTCCGACTTCCATGGCCACCGTCCTGCTGTCTTAAGCAACCAACGCCTTTCATGGTTTCCCATGAGCGTCGATTCGGGCGCCTTAACTCGGCGTTTGGTTCATCCCACAGCGCCAGTTCTGCTTACCAAAAGTGGCCCACTTGGCACTCCGATCCGAGTCGTTTGCTCGCGGCTTCAGCATATCAAGCAAGCCGGAGATCTCACCCATTTAAAGTTTGAGAATAGGTTGAGGTCGTTTCGGCCCCAAGGCCTCTAATCATTCGCTTTACCGGATGAGACTCGTACGAGCACCAGCTATCCTGAGGGAAACTTCGGAGGGAACCAGCTACTAGATGGTTCGATTAGTCTTTCGCCCCTATACCCAGCTCCGACGATCGATTTGCACGTCAGAATCGCTACGGACCTCCATCAGGGTTTCCCCTGACTTCGTCCTGGCCAGGCATAGTTCACCATCTTTCGGGTCCCAACGTGTACGCTCT
>NW_025725889.1:330000-335000 GCF_021461395.2 Schistocerca americana
CCATACTTCCCCTGGAACCCAAAAGCTTTGGTTTCCCGGAGGCTGCCCGCCGAGTCATCGGAGGAACTGCGGCGGATCGCTGGCTGGCATCGTTTATGGTTAGAACTAGGGCGGTATCTGATCGCCTTCGAACCTCTAACTTTCGTTCTTGATTAATGAAAACATACTTGGCAAATGCTTTCGCTTCTGTTCGTCTTGCGACGATCCAAGAATTTCACCTCTAACGTCGCAATACGAATGCAGCCGCCTGTCCCTATTAATCATTACCTCGGGTTCCGAAAACCAACAAAATAGAACCGAGGTCCTATTCCATTATTCCATGCACACAGTATTCAGGCGGGCTTGCCTGCTTTAAGCACTCTAATTTGTTCAAAGTAAACGTGCCGGCCCACCGAGACACTCACTCAAGAGCACCCTGGTAGGATTGCAACGGGGTCCGCCTCGGGACGCACGAGCACGCACGAGGCGCGTCGCACGCCTTCGGCTCGCCCCACCGGCAGGACGTCCCACGATACATGCCAGTTAAACACCGACGGGCGGTGAACCAACAGCGTGGGACACAAATCCAACTACGAGCTTTTTAACCGCAACAACTTTAATATACGCTATTGGAGCTGGAATTACCGCGGCTGCTGGCACCAGACTTGCCCTCCAATAGATACTCGTTAAAGGATTTAAAGTGTACTCATTCCGATTACGGGGCCTCGGATGAGTCCCGTATCGTTATTTTTCGTCACTACCTCCCCGTGCCGGGAGTGGGTAATTTGCGCGCCTGCTGCCTTCCTTGGATGTGGTAGCCGTTTCTCAGGCTCCCTCTCCGGAATCGAACCCTGATTCCCCGTTACCCGTTACAACCATGGTAGGCGCAGAACCTACCATCGACAGTTGATAAGGCAGACATTTGAAAGATGCGTCGCCGGTACGAGGACCGTGCGATCAGCCCAAAGTTATTCAGAGTCACCAAGGCAAACGGACCGGACGAGCCGACCGATTGGTTTTGATCTAATAAAAGCGTCCCTTCCATCTCTGGTCGGGACTCTGTTTGCATGTATTAGCTCTAGAATTACCACAGTTATCCAAGTAACGTGGGTACGATCTAAGGAACCATAACTGATTTAATGAGCCATTCGCGGTTTCACCTTAATGCGGCTTGTACTGAGACATGCATGGCTTAATCTTTGAGACAAGCATATGACTACTGGCAGGATCAACCAGGGAGCTGCGTCAACTAGAGCTGAGCAGCCGGCCGCCCGGGAGTGTGTCCCGGGGGCCCGCGCGAACACGCAAGCGTCCGCTCAATTATTCTGCAAACAGGAGGAGGCTGAGCTCCCCTGCACAATACACCTCGAAACCCTCTCAGGTCCCGGCGGCGCGCAGCGCCGTCCTAAGTACTTGGTCGGGTTCGAGAGAGGCGCAATCGCCCGGAGTTTGGCGAGTAGACGCTTTAGGTGCGACCACCCGTGCTCCCAACTGAGCTTGCCGCTGCCGACAGAGGCCCGGGAGCGTGCTGTCGTGGCATTGCCGGCGGGAGACAACACGCGCCACCTACAGTGACCGGCAGCTCCAACGCCAGCGCCACAGAAGGACAAAAGCCCCACTTGGGTGCCGAAGCGAACTCTCCCAGCACAGCGCACGCGCCAACACGTCCGCACAGCTGCGATACAAACCACCTGCGAGAACCGCAGAGGCGACCGAGCAGCAGACGGCGTCGCGGCGCCGAGCGCCGGGCGGCGGCGCATCCTCAGCGCACACAGTCCTCAATCGGACCAGCACACTGCAGATGTCCACCGCGCTTCGCACCGGGCCCGCGAGGACCTACTTTGGCCGCACGGCGCCGCGTGCAGGGTGCGCCGGCGCGCAGCTGCGCCGCCTGCCGCCTCCGTCGGCCGGCGCGCCTGCCACTGGCCGCCCCCACCAGCCGGCTGTAGCGCGTGCGCCCACGCACCGCGCGGCCAGCACGCCGGGAGGCCCCCCCTCACCGGCCGGGGACGGTCCCACCCAGCCACCGCCGCGTATCGCTTCACACCCAGATGCCATTCACGTTCGTGGGCATGGTGGGTATCGCTGGAACAACCGGTTGGTAGCTCAACCGATCGTCGCCATCACTGATTCACCTCTAGCGAGAACAACCGCACCACAACGGTTTACCAGTTGTTCATTTGCATAACGTCACCAGCAAACGTAGGCGTCCATCGCCATTTGCAAATTCAACGATTGTTGCATGCCTGTGTCAGGTGTCACGACACACTATGTCTGCCCACATACACGCAACAACATGTGCACGCTTCGCGAACACGTGGAAGGTGGCCCCCGTACGTATGCGATGTCCATTGCGCGAACGACTGTCAACCGGCCTCTGTCGCATGTCGCAGATGTGGAACGCAGTGCACCATGCTATCACGGTGTGTGAGAAGAGACGACTACGTCTGACAACACGCGCCACTACATCAACAGACGGCTCATGCTGATCGCCATCCAGGGCATACCACACTGCAATCCAGCTCTTATAGGGAGACGACACGTAGCTGAGTGCACAACATTTGGACCGCATGGTTCGCCGTTGTTGGCGCAGTCGTTGTACGGTCACATGTACCACGATGTATCATTCAGTACATGAGGACCAATGTGCAGTACAGTGTGTGATTTGGACGTACAACATCAGCGGACAGTTGACACAGGCCGTACCACAGCGTAGGCTAAGTGCTTCGCACATGCGAATGCCAATGAACAACTGCAAATGCCAATGAACAACTGCAAAGGGCATTGAGCATGTACGTCCTGCTGCCATCCACATTACAGTGTATAGCTGCAAGGTGTTTAACATGAAGCGATACACTGGGGACCGGGCAGTGCGAGTAGCAAACTATATTGCGGGGGTTGCAGTTAGGCAACACTACACTAATTTAACGCGTCGTATGACAATTACAGAGCAGGTTAAGGCCCAACGTGTGTTGGGTTAAGGCCCAACGTGTGTTGGGTTAAGGCCCAACGTGTGTTGGGTTAAGGCCCAACGTGTGTTGGGTTAAGGCCCAACGTGTGTTGGGTTAAGGCCCAACGTGTGTTGGGTTAAGGCCCAACGTGTGTTGGGTTAAGGCCCAACGTGTGTTGGGTTAAGGCCCAACGTGTGTTGGGTTAAGGCCCAACGTGTGTTGGGTTAAGGCCCAACGTGTGTTGGGTTAAGGCCCAACGTGTGTTGGGTTAAGGCCCAACGTGTGTTGGGTTACGTTAAGGGGCAATGTGGGTTACGTTAAGGGGCAATGTGGGTTACGTTAAGGGGCAATGTGGGTTACGTTACGGCGCAATATAGGTTACGTTACGGCGCAATATAGGTTACGTTAAGGCGCAATATCGGTTACGTTAAGGCGCAATACAGGTTACGTTAAGGCGCAATACAGGTTACGTTAAGGCGCAATACAGGTTACGTTAAGGCGCAATGCAGGTTACGTTAAGGCGCAATGCAGGTTACGTTAAGGCGCAATGCAGGTTACGTTAAGGCGCAATACAGGTTACGTTAAGGCGCAATACAGGTTACGTTAAGGCGCAATACAGGTTACGTTAAGGCGCAATACAGGTTACGTTAAGGCGCAATACAGGTTACGTTAAGGCGCAATACAGGTTACGTTAAGGCGCAATACAGGTTACGTTAAGGCGCAATACAGGTTACGTTAAGGCGCAATACAGGTTACGTTAAGGCGCAATACAGGTTACGTTAAGGCGCAATACAGGTTACGTTAAGGCGCAATACAGGTTACGTTAAGGCGCAATACAGGTTACGTTAAGGCGCAATACAGGTTACGTTAAGGCGCAATACAGGTTACGTTAAGGCGCAATACAGGTTACGTTAAGGCGCAATACAGGTTAGGTTAAGGCGCAATACAGGTTAGGTTAAGGCGCAATACAGGTTAGGTTAAGGTACGACATAGGTTAGGTTAAGGTACGACATAGGTTAGGTTAAGGTACGACATAGGTTAGGTTAAGGTACGACATAGGTTAGGTTAAGGTACGACATAGGTTAGGTTAAGGTACGACATAGGTTAGGTTAAGGTACGACATAGGTTAGGTTAAGGTACGACATAGGTTAGGTTAAGGTACGACATAGGTTAGGTTAAGGTACGACATAGGTTAGGTTAAGGTACGACATAGGTTAGGTTAAGGTACGACATAGGTTAGGTTAAGGTACGACATAGGTTAGGTTAAGGTACGACATAGGTTAGGTTAAGGTACGACATAGGTTAGGTTAAGGTACGACATAGGTTAGGTTAAGGTACGACATAGGTTAGGTTAAGGTACGACATAGGTTAGGTTAAGGTACGACATAGGTTAGGTTAAGGTACGACATAGGTTAGGTTAAGGTACGACATAGGTTAGGTTAAGGTACGACATAGGTTAGGTTAAGGTACGACATAGGTTAGGTTAAGGTACGACATAGGTTAGGTTAAGGTACGACATAGGTTAGGTTAAGGTACGACATAGGTTAGGTTAAGGTACGACATAGGTTAGGTTAAGGTACGACATAGGTTAGGTTAAGGTACGACATAGGTTAGGTTACGGTACGACATAGGTTAGGTTACGGTACGACATAGGTTAGGTTACGGTACGACATAGGTTAGGTTACGGTACGACATAGGTTAGGTTACGGTACGACATAGGTTAGGTTACGGTACGACATAGGTTAGGTTACGGTACGATATAGGTTAGGTTACGGTACGATATAGGTTAGGTTAAGGTACACATTGTTGTAAGGAAAGGTTTAATGGGGGGCGGGGCGGGGCGGCCGGTTTGTTGATTGTGATTATAGTAAGTGGATGCCTGCGGCATCATCTGATTTGCCACGTCAGGATGCACCTTTGGCTCATGACAGGCGGCGCTCTCATTCCATGCTTGTGGCAGACCTGTGTCTTTCATTCCTGCCATTGTTTGTGTGCTGTGAGAGGAGGCAGTATTGTGATGTTGGGTGCACCCCTGTGTAGGACATGTGTGGGTGTTGGTGGCTTGGCTGA
>NW_025725889.1:340000-347991 GCF_021461395.2 Schistocerca americana
AACAGGAGGGGGGAGAGGGGATCGCCCTGGCGAACGCCCCGTCCTGGCTGCACAGACACGCCCACGCCGGCGCCGTCCGCTATCACTGTCGTGCTGCCCTCGTAGCACCGCTCGACATACTCGACAAAACAATCCGGCAGGCCATGCGCCTTCAGCACGGGGCGAAGGGCAGCATGATCTACCGAATCGAATGCCTTAGATACGTCGATCGATGCCACAAAGACAGAGCGGCAGGAGCGAACTGCGTCGGTGAGAGCAGTGTCCAAGATGAAGGTATTTTCCAACATCCCATCCCGAGGGATGAATGCCCGCTGACGTTCGTCCACAGCACATGCGCGCATCAGGCGTGACGCGAGAACCTTGTGAAAGGTCCGCGCCAACACCGAGCAGACCGTAATGGGGCGAAAGTCAGCGGGGGATGTTGGTGCAGCCGTCTTCGGGAGAAGGGACGTTCGCGCGCGAAGCAGGCGTTCCGGAAGGGCGCGGGCCAGAAGGAAGAGATTCATCACTTTCACCAGGACTTCGTGCGGCAGGCGCCGCAACTCCGCTGGGGTAAGGCCGTCCGGCCCGGCTGCTGATCCCCTGGGCGGCAACGCGGCGGCGACCTCCTCATGTGTGACCGGCCCCCATAGGCACTCGGGAGCGACAGGCTCCGAGTGCGGGAGGAGGCGGTCACGAATGAAGCCCGCGGTGGAGATGGGCTTCTTGGTGAAGAGGTCCGCCCAGAAGTCCAGCAGACCAGGGATGGCAGGTGGCGGCTGGAGCAGGGTGCCATCCAAGAGGCCGCGCACGCAACGTGCACGCGACCGTCGGAAGGCATCCTGCGTTCTCGCGTACTCCCAGCGGCGCCGCTTGCGCTTCTGCGTCGGCAGCGCGGCAGGCGGCCGCTTCGATGGTTGGCGCGGCCGCTGTGTCCTGGTGATCGATCTCTCCCCTCTGGACCCGACCGACGCAAGGGCATCCGGGAGCATGCCCAGGATGACATCGGGCGGCGTGCCCCGCCCCAGACCTATGACACGATCCAGGGCAGAGAAACGCTGGGCGGAAGCGGGTAGCCCCGCCAGATGCTCCCAGATGGCGGCGTCAGTCGGCCCCTCCGGCGGCGGCCCGGTGGTGTCGGCCGCGAAGTCCTCGGCTGCGTCGACGGGCGGCGCAGCGGCCTCGCCCGCGTCAGGCAGCGGGCTCGCTGCTCCCCGGCGGGACGCCGGCTCTTCCCCCCGACCGATCTCAAGCGCCTCCATGAATTGGCGGACAAGCTGCTTGTGGGCAGCTTGCCGCCGTCGGCACTTGATTGCCTCAAGCGTTCGGTCGGGGAACATCCTGATGAGCTCTTGATTTACAAAGAAGAACCGGGCGTCCCTCTCGAGGAACAGTTCGGCCTCCGCCTTGGCGAGCGACAGGACTTCTTCCTCCGTCCACCTCGCGCGATGCCTCTCCGTGACGATCTCCGCGTTGGCGGCCGCAAGGTGTTGGCGGCGGCGATGGACCCCGAGACCGTTCTTGGTGGTGAAGCTGCGGTGGCACTCACTACAGGCGTATACAGCTGCAAAAGTTACAAGATTTTCGGCACGGCCGGTTGGCCGGCTAGGTGCTGGGGGAGTTGGGGTGGCACCTTCAGCGGAAGGGCCACCACTTTTTCTCTGAATACTGCCCCCAACTAAAAAAAGGGATAGTGCGAGGGGGGGCTGGTAACCCCCCCAAGCCCCTGGTGCGGTCTTCCACTCTGCGAAAATCAGCGGGCCCACGAGAAGGGGAGAAGACCGCAGGAGAGGAGAGGCTAAGAGGGCTAGGCCCATGTATTGCGCATCACTCTCCCTGTAACCATAACCCAAGGAAGGCACCTCGCAGCAGCAGCACGACTACATCAAGACCGCACTTCGAAAAGCCAAGTCCGGATGCAGCCACACCGCCGCCACTTGGCCACCTTAAGAGAGTCATAGTTACTCCCGCCGTTTACCCGCGCTTGCTTGAATTTCTTCACGTTGACATTCAGAGCACTGGGCAGAAATCACATTGCGTCAACACCCGCTAGGGCCATCGCAATGCTTTGTTTTAATTAGACAGTCGGATTCCCCCAGTCCGTGCCAGTTCTGAGTTGATCGTTGAATGGCGGCCGAAGAGAATCCGCGCACCCGCGCGCCCCCGGAGGAGCACGCTAAGGCGGACGCGGCCTCGCAGCAAGGAAGATCCGTGGGAGGCCAAGGCACGGGACCGAGCTCGGATCCTGCACGCAGGTTGAAGCACCGGGGCGCGAACGCCGCGCAGGCGCGCGCATCCTGCACCGCCGGCCAGCACGAGGCCAACCAACGGCGAGAGCAGACCACGCCCGCGCTAAACGCCCGCACTTACCGGCACCCCTACGGCACTCACCTCGCCCAGGCCCGGCACGTTAGCGCTGACCCACTTCCCGACCAAGCCCGACACGCCCCGATCCTCAGAGCCAATCCTTATCCCGAAGTTACGGATCCAATTTGCCGACTTCCCTTACCTACATTATTCTATCGACTAGAGGCTCTTCACCTTGGAGACCTGCTGCGGATATGGGTACGAACCGGCGCGACACCTCCACGTGGCCCTCTCCCGGATTTTCAAGGTCCGAGGGGAAGATCGGGACACCGCCGCAACTGCGGTGCTCTTCGCGTTCCAAACCCTATCTCCCTGCTAGAGGATTCCAGGGAACTCGAACGCTCATGCAGAAAAGAAAACTCTTCCCCGATCTCCCGACGGCGTCTCCGGGTCCTTTTGGGTTACCCCGACGAGCATCTCTAAAAGAGGGGCCCGACTTGTATCGGTTCCGCTGCCGGGTTCCGGAATAGGAACCGGATTCCCTTTCGCCCAACGGGGGCCAGCACAAAGTGCATCATGCTATGACGGCCCCCATCAACATCGGATTTCTCCTAGGGCTTAGGATCGACTGACTCGTGTGCAACGGCTGTTCACACGAAACCCTTCTCCGCGTCAGCCCTCCAGGGCCTCGCTGGAGTATTTGCTACTACCACCAAGATCTGCACCGACGGCGGCTCCAGGCAGGCTCACGCCCAGACCCTTCTGCGCCCACCGCCGCGACCCTCCTACTCGTCAGGGCTTCGCGGCCGGCCGCAAGGACCGGCCATGACTGCCAGACTGACGGCCGAGTATAGGCACGACGCTTCAGCGCCATCCATTTTCAGGGCTAGTTGCTTCGGCAGGTGAGTTGTTACACACTCCTTAGCGGATTCCGACTTCCATGGCCACCGTCCTGCTGTCTTAAGCAACCAACGCCTTTCATGGTTTCCCATGAGCGTCGATTCGGGCGCCTTAACTCGGCGTTTGGTTCATCCCACAGCGCCAGTTCTGCTTACCAAAAGTGGCCCACTTGGCACTCCGATCCGAGTCGTTTGCTCGCGGCTTCAGCATATCAAGCAAGCCGGAGATCTCACCCATTTAAAGTTTGAGAATAGGTTGAGGTCGTTTCGGCCCCAAGGCCTCTAATCATTCGCTTTACCGGATGAGACTCGTACGAGCACCAGCTATCCTGAGGGAAACTTCGGAGGGAACCAGCTACTAGATGGTTCGATTAGTCTTTCGCCCCTATACCCAGCTCCGACGATCGATTTGCACGTCAGAATCGCTACGGACCTCCATCAGGGTTTCCCCTGACTTCGTCCTGGCCAGGCATAGTTCACCATCTTTCGGGTCCCAACGTGTACGCTCTAGGTGCGCCTCACCTCGCAATGAGGACGAGACGCCCCGGGAGTGCGGAGGCCGCCGCCCCGTGAAGGGCGGGGAAGCCCCATCCTCCCTCGGCCCGCGCAAGGCGAGACCTTCACTTTCATTACGCCTTTAGGTTTCGTACAGCCCAATGACTCGCGCACATGTTAGACTCCTTGGTCCGTGTTTCAAGACGGGTCGTGAAATTGTCCAAAGCTGAAGCGCCGCTGACGGGAGCGATTATTCCGCCCGAGAGCATCCCGAGCCAACAGCGGCGCGGGTCCGGGGCCGGGCCAGGTAGGTCCGTCATCCGGGAAGAACCGCGCGCGCTTGCCGGGAGCCCGAGCGCCCAAAGGGGCGAATCGACTCCTCCAGATATACCGCCGGGCAGCCAGCCAGGACACCGGGGCTCTGCCCAACAGACGCGAACCGAGGCCCGCGGAAGGACAGGCTGCGCACCCGGGCCGTAGGCCGGCACCCAGCGGGTCGCGACGTCCTACTAGGGGAGAAGTGCGGCCCACCGCACACCGGAACGGCCCCACCCCGCGGCGAGTGGAAAGGCAACCGGACACGACCCCGCCGCGGATTGCTCCGCGCGGGCGGCCGGCCCCATCTGCCGAGGGCGGAGGCCTGTGGCCGGATGGGCGTGAATCTCACCCGTTCGACCTTTCGGACTTCTCACGTTTACCCCAGAACGGTTTCACGTACTTTTGAACTCTCTCTTCAAAGTTCTTTTCAACTTTCCCTCACGGTACTTGTTCGCTATCGGTCTCGTGGTCATATTTAGTCTCAGATGGAGTTTACCACCCACTTGGAGCTGCACTCTCAAGCAACCCGACTCGAAGGAGAGGTCCCGCCGACGCTCGCACCGGCCGCTACGGGCCTGGCACCCTCTACGGGCCGTGGCCTCATTCAAGTTGGACTTGGGCTCGGCGCGAGGCGTCGGGGTAGTGGACCCTCCCAAACACCACATGCCACGACAGGCGGCAGCCTGCGGGGTTCGGTGCTGGACTCTTCCCTGTTCGCTCGCCGCTACTGGGGGAATCCTTGTTAGTTTCTTTTCCTCCGCTTAGTAATATGCTTAAATTCAGCGGGTAGTCTCGCCTGCTCTGAGGTCGTTGTACGAGGTGTCGCACGCCACACCGCCAGCCGGCTGTGCACGCTACCGAGTAAGTACCGGTATGCGAACCGCCAGGCGACGGGCGCGCATCGCACGTTTCAGGAGGCGCGGCCGGCCCCACAGGCGGCCGCGACGCTCCCAGGTCTGCGAAGCGGGGCAAACGCCGCGCGCTTCAGTATACGTAGCCGACCCTCAGCCAGACGTGGCCCGGGAACGGAATCCATGGACCGCAATGTGCGTTCGAAACGTCGATGTTCATGTGTCCTGCAGTTCACATGTCGACGCGCAATTTGCTGCGTTCTTCATCGACCCACGAGCCGAGTGATCCACCGTCCTGGGTGATCTTTTCTTAGTTTCCACTGTCTCTTTCAAGACAGTTGCATAGGCGGGACGTAGGCGTGTGGCGGCCCCTGTTCAAGCGTTCTGTGTCCAACGGCCTCACGGCCGATGGGCGTCGTACGGCTCCACACCGGAGCGGACAGGCAGTCGGGCGAAAGTCATTCAAAACCGGCGCCAGGCGCCAGGTGCCGCAGGCCAGCCGCTCCAGCGCTTCAGCGCTCGTACCACACAACATTGGCGTTAGTTTTGAGAAGCACGCGTGGTTCCGCACGCGGCGCACGGCTACTGCGAGCCGTACAGGTAGCGTGTTGCGCGACACGACACGCACATCGAACGACATGCAGTCTAGTCGGTAATGATCCTTCCGCAGGTTCACCTACGGAAACCTTGTTACGACTTTTACTTCCTCTAAATGATCAAGTTTGGTCATCTTTCCGGTAGCATCGGCAACGACAGAGTCAATGCCGCGTACCAGTCCGAAGACCTCACTAAATCATTCAATCGGTAGTAGCGACGGGCGGTGTGTACAAAGGGCAGGGACGTAATCAACGCGAGCTTATGACTCGCGCTTACTGGGAATTCCTCGTTCATGGGGAACAATTGCAAGCCCCAATCCCTAGCACGAAGGAGGTTCAGCGGGTTACCCCGACCTTTCGGCCTAGGAAGACACGCTGATTCCTTCAGTGTAGCGCGCGTGCGGCCCAGAACATCTAAGGGCATCACAGACCTGTTATTGCTCAATCTCGTGCGGCTAGAAGCCGCCTGTCCCTCTAAGAAGAAAAGTAATCGCTGACAGCACGAAGGATGTCACGCGACTAGTTAGCAGGCTAGAGTCTCGTTCGTTATCGGAATTAACCAGACAAATCGCTCCACCAACTAAGAACGGCCATGCACCACCACCCACCGAATCAAGAAAGAGCTATCAATCTGTCAATCCTTCCGGTGTCCGGGCCTGGTGAGGTTTCCCGTGTTGAGTCAAATTAAGCCGCAGGCTCCACTCCTGGTGGTGCCCTTCCGTCAATTCCTTTAAGTTTCAGCTTTGCAACCATACTTCCCCCGGAACCCAAAAGCTTTGGTTTCCCGGAGGCTGCCCGCCGAGTCATCGGAGGAACTGCGGCGGATCGCTGGCTGGCATCGTTTATGGTTAGAACTAGGGCGGTATCTGATCGCCTTCGAACCTCTAACTTTCGTTCTTGATTAATGAAAACATACTTGGCAAATGCTTTCGCTTCTGTTCGTCTTGCGACGATCCAAGAATTTCACCTCTAACGTCGCAATACGAATGCCCCCGCCTGTCCCTATTAATCATTACCTCGGGTTCCGAAAACCAACAAAATAGAACCGAGGTCCTATTCCATTATTCCATGCACACAGTATTCAGGCGGGCTTGCCTGCTTTAAGCACTCTAATTTGTTCAAAGTAAACGTGCCGGCCCACCGAGACACTCACTCAAGAGCACCCTGGTAGGATTGCAACGGGGTCCGCCTCGGGACGCACGAGCACGCACGAGGCGCGTCGCACGCCTTCGGCTCGCCCCACCGGCAGGACGTCCCACGATACATGCCAGTTAAACACCGACGGGCGGTGAACCAACAGCGTGGGACACAAATCCAACTACGAGCTTTTTAACCGCAACAACTTTAATATACGCTATTGGAGCTGGAATTACCGCGGCTGCTGGCACCAGACTTGCCCTCCAATAGATACTCGTTAAAGGATTTAAAGTGTACTCATTCCGATTACGGGGCCTCGGATGAGTCCCGTATCGTTATTTTTCGTCACTACCTCCCCGTGCCGGGAGTGGGTAATTTGCGCGCCTGCTGCCTTCCTTGGATGTGGTAGCCGTTTCTCAGGCTCCCTCTCCGGAATCGAACCCTGATTCCCCGTTACCCGTTACAACCATGGTAGGCGCAGAACCTACCATCGACAGTTGATAAGGCAGACATTTGAAAGATGCGTCGCCGGTACGAGGACCGTGCGATCAGCCCAAAGTTATTCAGAGTCACCAAGGCAAACGGACCGGACGAGCCGACCGATTGGTTTTGATCTAATAAAAGCGTCCCTTCCATCTCTGGTCGGGACTCTGTTTGCATGTATTAGCTCTAGAATTACCACAGTTATCCAAGTAACGTGGGTACGATCTAAGGAACCATAACTGATTTAATGAGCCATTCGCGGTTTCACCTTAATGCGGCTTGTACTGAGACATGCATGGCTTAATCTTTGAGACAAGCATATGACTACTGGCAGGATCAACCAGGGAGCTGCGTCAACTAGAGCTGAGCAGCCGGCCGCCCGGGAGTGTGTCCCGGGGGCCCGCGCGAACACGCAAGCGTCCGCTCAATTATTCTGCAAACAGGAGGAGGCTGAGCTCCCCTGCACAATACACCTCGAAACCCTCTCAGGTCCCGGCGGCGCGCAGCGCCGTCCTAAGTACTTGGTCGGGTTCGAGAGAGGCGCAATCGCCCGGAGTTTGGCGAGTAGACGCTTTAGGTGCGACCACCCGTGCTCCCAACTGAGCTTGCCGCTGCCGACAGAGGCCCGGGAGCGTGCTGTCGTGGCATTGCCGGCGGGAGACAACACGCGCCACCTACGGTGACCGGCAGCTCCAACGCCAGCGCCACAGAAGGACAAAAGCCCCACTTGGGTGCCGAAGCGAACTCTCCCAGCACAGCGCACGCGCCAACACGTCCGCACAGCTGCGATACAAACCACCTGCGAGAACCGCAGAGGCGACCGAGCAGCAGACGGCGTCGCGGCGCCGAGCGCCGGGCGGCGGCGCATCCTCAGCGCACACAGTCCTCAATCGGACCAGCACACTGCAGATGTCCACCGCGCTTCG
>NW_025725891.1:0-42699 GCF_021461395.2 Schistocerca americana
GTCGCCGTCGCAGTCGCAGCCCCAACGCCAGCACTTTTGCACCACCATTCACACGCACCGCAACACAGCTCGCCGACACAGCCGAACAAAACAAACACCACACAACAACAGCAACAACGCCGCCGCCTCTACTTGTGCCGGCGACCCACCCCGCCGATGGCGCACCTTTCGCCAGCCGGCAATCGACACACACGCACCCACCCACCGGGGCCCAGTGCAAAAAAAAAAAAAAAAAAAAAAAAAAAAAAAAAAAAAAACACAAAAACAAAAAAACCAAACAACACAAACGACACGGGAAGCGCACACCGCCACTTCGCGCGCACGCCACCAACCAGTCGTCGTCTCAAAATAACAAACACAAACAAAATAAACTAACAACTAGGGCAACACAAAACAAAAACGCCTCGCACGAACCGCCCACAAAAAGGACAAGCACACGCACAGCCTCTGCTGACGACCACGACGCAGCGGCACGCTGCTCCTGTCCCGCGCCCCGCGCCCCACTCGATTCACAACTCACGCGACACCGTCAACGACGGGCTCGCTTCCCGCAACCTACCACCTTTCCGCCACGACGCACAGCCCCAGCCCCACCCGACGACGCCCGTGGCAACGACTGCACTTTCACCACCGCCTCCCCCTTCCCCCCCAAAACACACACACACACACACACACACACACACACACACACACACACACACACAGCCAGCCAAAAACGCACTCGCGACCCACACATGCACGTGCATCGGCACACGCCAACCAGTCAACGTCGACAACCACACGCAAGGCTCGAAACGAAACCGGCGTCCTTCCACGTTGCCATCAAGCTACGCGACACAAGACACAAGGAACCAACACAACAGCCGGCCCCACTAATTCCCACTCTCACGCCGCAAAAAGCACACCGAAACCGCCAAACGCACGCACATTCCCCTTCGCACTGACACCACCGACCGGCTCGCTACCACACACCTCTCGGCAGCCGTTTCACGCCAATTCGCCACACCGCCCACACAGTCGACAAGCGCCCGCCCTGTACGGCACACGCAACGACGCAGCGCAGCAAAGGGCGCCCGCAACACATACCTCTCCGCCGCCCGACGCGCCAACCGCCACACCACACCGCCAGCCACTCGCAAATTGTGCACTGCCACCAGCCACACGTCCAACACGCCGCGCCGCCTCCGGCCACCCGCCAGGGGGCGCTCACGTCCGCGACAACAGCGCGGCCCGCCGGGCCGGGCCGAACCGAACCGAGCCGCCGCTGCTCTGCACTCGGCACGGCCACACCCTGCTGCAGACCGGGCTCGTCCCTCTGTACGCGTCTGCCTGCGCATCAACACAACACGACCTTTTTCTTTTTTTCCTCTCTACCGCCATCCCTTCTTCTCGCGTTTTACTCGTTGTTGCAGCAGCGGCGCACACCTACACATCCACAGCCCCAGCCGAGCCGGCCTCACCTCAGGGCCCGCCGCCAGCGTCTCCTCCTCGGGCACAGGTGCGGTGCTGTGGCCGCCCATCCAACCGCATTGCTGGCCGTCCAGCCACCAGGCGTTCCCACTGCCGCGAGCCACGCCGCGCACCGACCCTGCTGCAGAAAACGAAGCATAGCCAGAGACCGACCGATACACAAAGCAAGCCGTCGCCTCGCCTCTTGTCCTTCCTGCCTTCCTTCCGCCCCCGCCCTTCTCACACCACCGCCTCTCCACTTTCGCCCCCCCCCCCTCCTTTTTTTTTTTTTGTTTTCTTCTTTCTTTCTTTCTTTCTTTGGCCCTCTCTCCTTCCCGCCATGGCGGTTACGGCACCGCCTGCAGCGGCAGATTTTTTGCGCCCACACGCCTACTCCTACCACCATTAACCTTGCCCTGCCCTGCCCATCAACGTCGCAGTCGAACCGACGCTTGCCAACACACTGCCCACGTTCCTTTCTCTTTTCGGCCTACGCCCATTACGCGCCGCCGCCACAGCACCTTCCCTTCCCACAACACACCGACGTCATCACACGCACCCAAAACAGGGGCCACGACCGTGTTCCTCGCCCACTCCCATCCCGCACGGTACGCACATTCCCAACTACTACCGCGCACCCTCCCTTTCCAATCTGTGTGTCTCTGTGTCTGTGTCCTGTCCGCGCGTGACGCCTCTCAACATCCGCCGTCCCCCGTCCCGTTTTCGCCCCCATGCCGTCGTCGCGCCGCCTCCTCCCCGTCCACCGCCGCCCCTGTCCGCCCCGCACCACACCATACACCGCTGCTTGTCCCGGCCGTTGCCACCAAAGGCGCCGACCGCAAACGCGCCACGCCGCAGCCCCCATGCGTCTCGCGCTCGCTTGCATCTCCGTGCCGACGCTGCCTCTCTTCCCACTCGCACTCGACCTCGACAACACAGTCTTTGGCTCCGCCACTGCGTGTTCCGGTGGTACGCACGCTGCACCACGTATGTATTCATTACCAGAGCGATGGCGAGGCATGACAGCATCTCTGTCTGACCAGAGAGTTCTTTATCGCTGCTAGTCGGCGCTTGGACCGCGCCAGACGACAGTAGTTGCACGCACCGGGTCGCCAGGAACAGTTGTTATATATATTGTAGCGCGAGTCGGGAGAGGTAGTAGTCGGTCGACAGTAGTAGCGGGTGGACGGTTGTACTGAGCGGGCGTCGGCGGCGTGCTCTGCTCGTCTCGCGACTCTGGTCACGGTTCGGGACGATGTATAGTATATTGTGTTATAATCAAAAGGTGGTGTGACGCTGCATTGCGCAAATCTGATAACGTATGTTCATTGTACTTATTTTGTTCAACAACAAAAGCCCCACTATTACTTTTTTTCTAAAGTAACTTTTGTCTCTTAACGAAAAACATTCACTTTTTAAAGACTACTTCCTATGGCATTTCCCTCCAAGGAGTGCAATTAATTACCAGCCAGCACTCATTCATTGCACACAGCTGTGTAAGGGGTATCTACAATTGAGGAGCGGATATAAATGCAATTTTTTGTTTTTTTTTGTTTTTTGTTTTGTGTGTGTGTGTGTTGTAACCTCCCAGCAATATTTAAAATAATGGACAATGTTATTTACGGATGCTAATGGACATTGCGCTAATTGTAACCTCGCCCACAATGAGAGGTATTGAAAATGGCAACAAAAATGTGCAATTCGCAATCTGACTCAAATATAAAGTCTTCACACAACATTTACAAAAGTCCGTTCAGTGACAAGAAACTTCAATTAAACCGAAATATCGGTCTTTGGCCCTGTGCAAAACAATCAGAATTAAAGTCTTACCTCCGAATAAATGGATGTCACATTTCTGCTCTGGTTGTTGCGCAGCGCTTGGAGGAACTGCATTGCAAATAATAATATTCTCTTTCTTTGTGATTTTAGTGACATTTTTCTTCAAAGAAGTGGAACGAACTCTTTAGTTCAATAAAAGATTAAATGTTTGAAAAATGCTTTTGAAATAAAAATTATTATTGGGGAACTTGTTGGAGAATAATTACAATAAATACAATTTCTCATTATCTAACGATTATATCAATTAACAGTATACCTTATTCACCATCTTGACCAGTGTTGCCGACCGCCTACATCACACAACCGCACTCGGCTGCTACTACTGACCGACCGCTCTGCATGACGACTATTAGCGTACTGCACGCGACGACTACTGACAGAGTACAGCCCTCAACTACACAGACTGACTGACTGACTGAGAACCGCTCGCAACACTCGCGCAGTCCAGCGCAAACTCTCTGGTCACAGATGCTACAATGTCTCGCCATCGCTACTATGTTACATACGTGTTTCAGTGTCTTTTTCATTGGGGTAACGATCTTTGGCTCTTTTTATTCTGAATACAGGGCCAAAGGTCAACGGCTGCTGCCCTTATACAATTTATCAGGTTTCATTATGTCTGTTGCAATGTTACATACGGTTCACTCTTTCATTAATATTATCGTTGGGTTTGTTTTGTAGGGACGTTAACATTCTGGCACATTTTTATTATCATCGGACTCTCTGCTATTTGTGCAGGGAGGTTATACCTGGGTCCATTTCCATTTACATTTTAATATTGATAGACTTTTTGTTTTCTTTTTTGTTTCTTGTTGTTTTTCCTTCTTTTTTTTTGTTGTTTTTTTTCTTTTGTTTTGTTTTTCCCGCTCTCACCACCACCGCCGCATCACGCCTTCCGTTTTCTTGGTTTCTTTTCTGTGCTTCAACATCACCGCGCCCCATTTCCACACCACAGCCATCAGCCTCCAAGACGGGCGGGCGCAGTGTGCCATTTCCGGCGCACAAGCACACCCGTACGGTACTCTCCTCGCCCCCACGCCACCAACAACACAGCGACCACGCGGCTTTCAGGCACGGCACGGCACGGCACCGGCGAAATGCGCCGCCCCCGCCCCTCCGCGCATCCGTCCGTCTCGCCACGTTCACTGACAGCCGCGTCTGCGGCTACACCACGACAACCACAACACAACACCGCTCCCCTCCCTGGCAACTCACATTGTTTTTCTCCTCCTCTTTTGCACAAACCACAACGCCGAGCACAGGCGCAAGCCACCCACACCGCGCCCCTCCCCGTCCCGTCTTTGGCCGCCGCTCCTCGTTTCCTCGTTTGCCCCCTCCCATCTCCCGAAATGCCATGCCAGCAGCGTTACGCATGCCCCTCCCCTGTCCACACAACACTACCGCCTAACGAACAGCCTTTTCCGGGCCACATGCAGGGCACGCCCACCTCCAAACGCTGCCAATTCACGGACGCACACACACACTCACTTTCTCGACACCTTTCTGTACGGAGGGTGCGTCATCTCGACCGTGACAGAGTGACGGCAACTATCGACGATCCATTTCCCCCCACTGGTAAAACATGTCCACTAACACCTACATACATCATTCAAGTACACAGACAATAGCATACACACAATGGGAGGGCACACGAACATGGACGGCACGGCACTGTCATACACTCTTCCTCAGAACCATATCAACAAACGTTACGTACATCCGGGAAAGCGAAAGCGAACGCGAAAGCGAAAGCGAAAGCAAAGGCAAAGCCCAATGCAGCCGTCAAAGGTAACGTTCACCACGGCAGACACTTGCAGCCGCGCCGCCGTTAAACGCATTTCAGTGCGGCTCCAATACGCCTCCGACACGGGAACGTTCCGTTGCTCTACGAATGCGTTTCTCCCCTTTTTCCCTTCCTCTCTCTTTTGCCCCCCCTCCTTGCACTCTTGCCTCATTCCTCACGTTCTGCCCAGACATTCGACCGATCAACGTCAACCTTTCGTTACCGTTCTCAGCGCGACGGTGTACAACAGTATGACGGGTGTGCCCAAGACTTCGGTTCAGTTGCGTGACGCCGGTCTATCGCGCCGATCGACAGTTACTCAGGGGGCGACGGATCGGACCACGTCACCGACACACAAAACACTTTCAAACAAACAAATACATACCGGATGGACACAGACAAACACGTGTACAGACATTCGCCAAACAAACGACCACCGCCGCCGCCGCCGTCGTCGTCTAGCGTGCATCTTGAATGACGACATCGGTGTGCGTGCGTCGTACGCAATCAGTCAGACACGGCTATCAAACATCAGAGTCGAATGGTACATCATCGTGCGTGTCGCCGTACACGTACAGTACAATACAACAACAATGCGTCTTAATGGCACGTTCATTTCAACGTCACTCACACACCTCCATGCTGCAGTTACGTCGCACCATTGTCAAACTCGGCGTACAGCAAAGGGAATAGTGGGCGGCAAAAAAACAAAACAAAAACCAAACAAAAACATTTCACATTTCACCCTCGCCATGTATGATGTGCAAAAAAACAAACCCGCAAACGGCCGTCGTTACGGTGACACAAAAGTCGCCGATCGCACTGTCCCCCCTCGCAGACGGGTAACACACACACACACCCCAACAACACCAATGGGTCAAAAACCACGCCAACGAGGCGTGCCACCATTCCACGCCACGGCGACCAACCTCGTGGCCGTACCCCGCGCAACACGCTTTGACGCGCCCCCCCACCCACAATCAAAATGCACACATACATCACAGCCGTCCACACACACAAACAACAACAACAATTCCGCCCTTCCCGCAAAAGGCAAGTTGGTGGCCCTGAAAAGGGCCGTTTTGCCGCTCTCGCAACGGAGGAGCCTTCTCCATCCTTCCTTCCATTCCAGAGCCACCTCCTTACTTGGAGCTCGTGTACTTGGTCACCGCCTTCGTGCCCTCGCTCACGGCGTGCTTGGCCAGCTCGCCAGGCAGCAACAGCCGCACAGCGGTCTGGATCTCGCGGGACGTGATGGTCGAGCGCTTGTTGTAGTGCGCCAGGCGAGAAGCCTCGGCCGCAATGCGCTCGAAAATGTCGTTCACGAAGCTGTTCATGATGCTCATCGCCTTCGACGAGATGCCCGTGTCAGGGTGCACCTGCTTCAGCACCTTGTAGATGTAGATGGCATAGCTCTCCTTCCTCTTGCGCTTCTTCTTCTTGTCGCCCTTCGAAATGTTCTTCTGCGCCTTGCCAGCCTTCTTGGCGGCCTTCCCGCTAGTCTTGGGCGGCATCTCGAACCAACGTACGGCAGCAGCAACACCAGTAGCAAGCGCTCCGCTCTAGTCAGCGTCTCCCCACACAGTGGCACCCGCCGCCAGCCGCCGCCGCACCTTTACCAGCTCGCCCTGTTGCGGCCGCCGACCAATGGGGCGCGCGCGCAACCGGCCGCCGCACCCGAGCCCATAAAGCACCCCCACCCCGGCTGCGCCGGCACGCACGCACGCACGCGACGCACGCGACTCGTGTTCGAGATGGCGAGCGAGCAAGACGTTTGTGACGCGCGCGCGGTCGCGGCAGCTGCCGCCGCCGCGCCGGAGCTGTCTGATCGCCGTCCGGCGGCGCCTGCGCCGTCGGCGGCCCCATCGGACGCTCCACTTATGACGACCCGGCAACCCCAGGAGGACCAAGAGTATATGACGACTACGCGCGACCAGGACGATGAGATGGACTACTCTACCGACCCTCCCCGTGAGGACTGCGCTGCCGGCGCCCCGCAGAGGGTGCTTCAGCGCAAGCGATCGGCTGTCACGTCCGCCAGTGACGACCCACACACTTCTGGTACGAGTGACGCTGGATTCAAGAAACCACCACCTAAGAAGAGGGCGGCTCCACGACAGCGCACGCCCGTTGTCCCTGTGCCTACTGCCAATCAGTACGACGCCCTACAGGATGGCGCCGACTCTGAAGATCCCGACGAGCCTCCACCGGCGACCGCCGACGATGCTACGCATCGCTCCGGCCCTAAGCTGCCGCCGATTGTTATCGACTACCCTGACGATTATCTGACGCTTCGGGACTGGCTCCAAGCCAACCTCAAGAACGCTTTTACCGCCAAACACTGCGGCGAAGACCGTCTGAAGCTGACAGTCGCCACTACTGAAGATTACGTGGCTGTTATGGATATGGTTGGTGCACGTGGGATCCCAAACTACACCTTCCCCACCGTACGACCCAAAGTTCTCAAGGTTGCCATGCGAGGCATACCGCTGAAGATGAAGGCGGACGCCTTTAAAGACGGCCTCATCACCATGGGATTCGCGCCTACTGCAGTCACCCGGATGAAGATGCCTGGTACCCAGCGCCCCATCCCTTTGATGGAGATCGTGTTGCCTGATACGCCTGATAACAGGCAAATCTACCAAGCCACCCGGTTTTATGACCTCTCGGTGACTGTCGAGAAGTTACGCGCACGGAAGGGCCTCGTCCAATGCTACAATTGCCAGGAGCCGGGCCACACTTCCCGCCTCTGTCGCATGAGGCCCCGATGCGTCAAGTGTGGCGAGGGTCACCTCAGCCAGCAGTGTACCCGGTCCCGGGACGAACCAGCCACCTGTGCCCTGTGCAAGCGGGCTCATCCTGCGAGTTACCGCGGTTGCGCTGTCCACAAGGCAGCCAGCCGCCGCCAGCGTGGACTACCTCCCTTGCGGCCGACGTCCCGCTCCGATGGCCAACAGCAGCGGCGCCGAGCTGCGCCACCGCCTGCTCCACCTGCTACTCCTCCGCGGCAACCCGCCCAGCGGCGCCTGCTTGCTGCTCGGGCGGACCTTGGTTACGCCGACGTCCTCCAGGGCCGGACGACGCCTCCTCCTGCCCCTGCTGTCCAGCCTCTGCGACGCTCTGAAGACGGGCCTGCTCCACCTGCTGCAGCTGCTGATTTCATCGCGGTCTTGCAAGAAGTCCAGGCCACCCTCGTGGCTGTTTCTGCCGCTCTGGCCCAGCTGCCGACCGCCATCACTGCTGCAGTCCATGCAGCCCTCCGAAGTTTCCCCACTGCCACGGCGATCGCATCCGCTGGCCATGGCTCACAACCTTAGGCGCCACCAGACCTTCACGGCTGTAACGTGGAACGCGAATGGCCTCTTTCCTGCGCTTCTCGAATTCCGGCAGTTCCTCCAGGATTACAGCGTGGATGTGTGTCTCCTCACCGAGACCCATCTCAAGCCTGGACTTCGAGCGAACGCACCGAATTACGTCTGCTATCGCGACGACAGGCTGACGGCTGGCGGTGGGACAGCCATCTATGTCAAGCGGACACTCCGACACTATCGTGTCCCTCTGCCGAGGTTGGACTCCTGTGAAGCCACGGCTGTTGCAGTGGAGACGTCCCTTGGAACGGTCATCTTTCTCTCCGTGTACCGGCCGCCACGAGGCCACCTCACCGTCCATGATGCTGATACTCTCCTTCGTGCTGGGGTCAAGCTCTTCCTTGCCGGAGACCTGAATGCCAAGCACCAGCTCTGGAATTCTCGGACGCTGAACGTCAGTGGGAGGCGGCTCTATCACGCCGCTGAGAGGGCACGAGCTTCTGTGTATGGACCTGCTGAGCCGACGCACTACCCTTCGAACGGCTCTGCTCCCGACGTTTTGGACATTTGTCTCGTCAAGGGTGTCGACTGGTTTGTCACCCCCGACGTTCTGCACGCCTTGAGCTCCGACCACTTGCCGGTGCTCTTTCGACTACATGTCACTCCGCTTCCACCGGCGGCGAAGCTCGACACCCGGAAGACCGACTGGCCGCGCTTCAGGCAGCTTGTTCTGCAACGCCTCCCGGATGAGCCACCTCCACTGGACACGGATGTCAATGCTGCTCTTAACACGCTGACTGCGGCTCTCACCACGGCTGTTGCTGACTCCACTACGCCTCCACGGGTTTCTTCAGTGGCAGCTCCAGCACTCCCTGCAGACTTACGGGACCTTATCCGAGAACGAAACCGTCTCAACAGAGTTTGGCATGAAACACGCCAGCCCGTGCTGAAGCGGCGTATCAATCATCTCCGCCGCGTCATCAAGGCTGCCCTTGCTGCTCACCGTATCCGCCGGTGGGAGGAGAAGCTTGCCTCAGTTGATCCTGGGGCCGACACGTGGGAGTTGGTCCGTTCCCTCACACGGCACCGCCCACACATGCCGCCGCTCACAACTACCGATGGACCTGCTTACACGCCCGCCGCTAAAGCCGAGGCCCTGGCGACGACTTTTGAGGCCAACTTCCGGCCCCTTGCGGCGCCGGTCGACAACGAGAACGTCCGCACAGTTGAAACCAGACTTGCTGCCTTCCTCCACGGCGATCACGGTGACGCCACCATTGTCCCAACATCGGAAAGGGAGGTCACTGACCATCTTCGCCGACTTCCCCAGACGAAGGCCCCGGGGCACGACAACGTTGACGGGAGAGTCCTCCGCATGCTGCCCAGGATTGCCATCCTGTATGTGGTCGCTCTCTTTAACGCCATCTTTCACCAACTGCAGTACCCAGAAGCTTGGAAGAAGGCTGTCGTCGTGGCGGTCCCGAAGCCGGGCAAAAACAGGACAGTACCGGAGCATTATCGCCCCATCAGTCTCCTCCCGACGCTGAGTAAAGTTTTCGAGAGGATCCTCCTCTCTAGGTTCGGCCGGCTGCTTCACCAGGACAACATCATTCCTCGGGAACAGTTTGGCTTCCGCCAGCACCACTCCACCACCCAACAGTTGCTCCGCGTCGTCGAGGAGGCGACACTGGCGTTCAACAATCGGGAGTTTTGCGGCCTTGTCTTGCTTGATGTGTCCAAGGCCTTCGACACCGTCTGGCACCACGGCCTGCTCTTCAAGTTGTTCCATCTCGGCATCCCTTCGTGCTTCGTCCGCCTACTTGGCACCTACCTTGAGGGCCGTACATTTGTCGTCCGAGTTGGCAGCACGACTTCCTCTGTTCGCCCGGTACTTGCTGGAGTGCCACAAGGGAGTGTTCTGGGCCCGATATTGTATGCTGTCTACACCTCTGACCTGCCGATTTCCCCGAGGGTTGGTCGTGCCATCTATGCTGATGACACGGCCCTTTTCTCGCGCCATCGCAACATCGACGCCGTCCTCCGACGTCTGCAAGCTGCTCTGCAGGACCTCGAGCGCTGGGCCGCCGACTGGCGGATCGGCTTCAACGCCACCAAATCTCAGGCGATGCTCCTCACTCGCCGTCTCCCACCTGACGTGCCGCCCCTGGTGCTTTGTAATCAGGCCATCACCTGGACCACGACTGCTACCTACCTCGGGGTCATTCTCGATCGCACCCTGACATGGAAGCCTCACGTCACCGCTGTACACCGGAAGACATCTCAGAGGGCTGGGGCATTGTACCCCATGCTCAACGAAACTTCCTCGCACCCTGTCGCCAACGGACTGCATATCTATCGCACGTGCATTCGTCCGGTTATGGACTATGCCTGTGAAGTCTGGGGCAATGCTGCCCCCTCCCATATTCAGAGGCTCCAGCAACTACAAAACAAGCTCTTGCGCCGAGTTTACCATGTGCCGCGTGATTTCCCTCATCGCCCCCTCCATCAGGCGGCTGAGGAACCCCTCGTCCGGGAGAGATTTAAAGACGCAGCGCGCCGGTTTTATAATGCCACCCGCACTTCAGACAATCCCCTCGTCCGGAGGTTAGGACGCCATAATGACCATCACGACCACTACAGGCGGCCCGTTGCCCTGATCGAATAATCAGGTCAGCCCAGAAGACTCACCACCACTTCTTCCTCTCAGCGACTTCTAGACATCATACGCGCTGACCACCGCCAACCACACCCTGCAGCCTTGGTAGGAAATGCCTCTAGGTAAACCCTACGTTCACGATAGCCTGGGATGTTCCACACCCAGTCCAGACGAAAGGAGGCCGCGCGCGCGCCGGCACGCACTCCGCTGCTCGACTCGCTGCCGCTCGCACCGGTCGTTTTCGTTTCCGTTTCGTGTGCACCGTCGCTAGCCCATCGCCATGTCCGGACGCGGAAAGGGAGGCAAAGTCAAGGGCAAGTCAAAGTCCCGCTCAAGCAGGGCTGGGCTCCAGTTCCCGGTCGGCAGAATCCACCGCCTCCTGCGCAAGGGAAACTACGCAGAGCGCGTCGGCGCCGGGGCGCCCGTCTACCTCGCCGCCGTCATGGAGTACCTCGCGGCTGAGGTGCTCGAGCTGGCCGGAAACGCGGCCCGCGACAACAAGAAGACGCGCATCATCCCGCGCCACCTGCAGCTTGCCATCCGCAACGACGAGGAGCTCAACAAGCTCCTGTCGGGCGTCACCATCGCACAGGGTGGTGTCCTGCCCAACATCCAGGCCGTCCTGCTGCCAAAGAAGACCGAGAAGAAGGCCTAAAGGAGGCCAGGCAATCGCAGCGCCGCGTGCTCCCCTGCACGCAACGCGCTTTGCCGGCTCGGCCCACAACAATCGGCCCTTTTCAGGGCCACCACACAAACCTACGTCCAAAGCAAAATTTCAGTCGTCCTCGCCGCACCTTGTTTTGTTTTAACTTTGCACCGTCACAGCACAGCCGCCGCCGGCGCACGTCCGCCATCTTGTCGTCCACACAGCCCGTGTGGCCCAAAACACACACACACACACACACATTTTGCACGGTCGCAGTCGCCTTCCAAACCGACAACGGCAGCAATAATGACCATTGTTAAAGGGAGGCGTGTCGACACACCGCCCTCCACTCCCGCGCGCAACGGCCGTCGACACGAACGAAACAGCTGATCCGGCCGCCTATGCCCACACGCCTTGCCTCGGAAACCCCAACGCCGCCGCCGCAAACAAACACACAGAGCCAAACCACGCAAGCAAATAATCACCGCCTCTCGCACAACAACACACAGCCCGCCATCTCCGTCGCGATCGATACAAAGACACACAATAACAAACACACAAACGAAGCAGCTCCACACACAGCCAGCCACATGACACGTTTCCTTTCCTTCTCCCCTCCCAGTCACATCACGTCGCTCAAACGGAAAGAAAGAAAGAAACAAACAAACAACACAGCGCACACACGCAGCAACAACAACACAGACTCTTTCGCACTTTTCAACTTCCGAACAGTGTGGTGGCCCTGAAAAGGGCCGTTTTCTAGTCTCTCCCACCCACAAGCACGGCCGCGGGAAGGCCAGCGCCCGCTGCGACGCAGCCTAACCGCCGAAACCGTACAGGGTGCGCCCCTGCCTCTTCAGGGCGTACACCACGTCCATGGCCGTCACAGTCTTGCGCTTGGCGTGCTCAGTGTACGTCACCGCGTCGCGGATCACGTTCTCCAGGAACACCTTCAGCACCCCGCGGGTCTCCTCGTAGATCAGACCAGAGATGCGCTTCACGCCGCCCCTGCGAGCCAGGCGGCGGATGGCGGGCTTCGTGATGCCCTGGATGTTGTCGCGCAACACCTTGCGGTGCCGCTTGGCGCCACCCTTGCCGAGCCCCTTTCCTCCCTTGCCGCGGCCTGTCATCCTTCCTTCCTCGGGCAAAGCAAAACGTGCACAAACAGCAGCTGCAGCGGCTGGCGAGTCGGCTACGGTCTGCGCCCAGCGCGCCCGCCGCCCCCCTATATAGACTCTGGCCCGCCCTCCCCCCACCACGCGCAACCGAGGGCATATAAGCGCAGCACGGAGGCGCGCGGGCCCGTTGTCAAGGCAGCACCGGACGCCGCGCCGCACCTAACCTCCACGCACGCCGCTCCGCTACCGCTACCGCTACCGCCATGGCCCGCACAAAGCAAACGGCCCGCAAGTCCACCGGCGGAAAGGCGCCGCGCAAACAGCTCGCCACCAAGGCGGCGAGGAAGAGCGCGCCCGCCACCGGAGGCGTCAAGAAGCCCCACCGCTACAGGCCGGGCACCGTCGCCCTGCGAGAAATCAGGCGCTACCAGAAGAGCACAGAGCTGCTCATCCGCAAGCTGCCATTCCAGCGCCTAGTGCGCGAGATCGCCCAGGACTTCAAGACCGACCTGCGCTTCCAGAGCTCCGCAGTCATGGCCCTGCAGGAGGCCAGCGAGGCCTACCTCGTCGGCCTCTTCGAAGACACCAACCTGTGCGCAATCCACGCCAAGCGCGTCACCATCATGCCCAAGGACATCCAGCTCGCGCGCCGCATCCGCGGCGAGCGCGCCTAAACCGCGCCGCGGCACCGCACCGCACCGCACCGCACAAACAAAAACGGCCCTTTTCAGGGCCACTAACATCTCTCCGTCGCGAGCAAACTTTGTCGGTCGCCTGCCTCTCGCCCCGCAACCCAAAAACAAAAAAAAACCACCACTTCCCGTCCGTCCGCCACACCCGCTCACTCTGCCTGCCTGCTAGCAGCGCGCAACAATCACACATCATCCCTCCCCGGCGCTCAAAGCGCACAATACCCAACGGCCGACGTCACACCGCACGGGTGGCTGGCCGGCCGCCGCTTTCGTTTCGAAAACAAAAAAAACCCGCACTCCACTCCGACGGCCAACGGCCAGGCAGGCGCGCGCGCTCGCTCGCTCTACGCGCCACCGAAATCCCCGCCGACTCCTTCCACATCTCAACGTGCCCCCCGTTGCAAAACATAACACACACACACACACACACAAAGGAACAAAACAAAACAAAGACCAGACACGACTCGACAAGACAGACATCCGAGACGAACGAACGCAGGCAAGCCAACCAACGTATTCAAACAAAACAACGTGACAGAAAAACCAACCGTCGGCCGCCGCCACAAACACGGCGACAATCAACCACGACAACAACAACAACACCGCTTACCGCTACCGCCGCCCACACCCGCCACCGACCCCCACAATCCAACCACCACGGCACGCAAACAGCATCCCCACGGGCATACAGAAACGCCAGACAGACACCCACACCAAACGCAACACGACAATCAAAACCTTCCCCGACGTGCTTTGATGGCCCTGAGAAGGGCCGTTTTGGGCCGCGCGTCTCTTGCGCGCCACTAGACGACGACGGGGGGTGGGGACGACGGAGTCAAGCGCCAAACCCTTCCTTTCTCCCATCTCTTTCTCCTCTACTCTACTTCTTCTTCTTGGGCGAAGCCTTCGCCTTAGACGGCGTCGTCGCCTTCTTCGGGCGCGGCGCCTTCGGCTTCTTCGTCGGAACCTTGGCGGCCTTCTTCGCCTTCGACGGCGACTTGGCCTTGGCCGGCTTGGCCGCAGCCGCCTTCTTCGCACCCGCGGGCGCGGCCGACGCCGCAGACGCCTTCTTGGCGGCGCCCGCCTTCCGACCGGTCGCCGCCTTCACGCCACCAGCCTTCTTTGCGCCGGCCGCACGGGCGCCCTTCTTCTCCTTGCTGGCCGGAGCGGCGCGCTTCTTCTTGGCACCGCCAGCACGAGCCTTGCCGCCCTCGGCCGCCCCCCCGCCGCCGGCGCCGGCAAGCTTGAACGAGCCGGACGCGCCCTTCCCCTTCGTCTGCACCAGCTCGCCCGCCACGACGGCCGACTTGAGGTACTTCTTGATAAACGGCGCCAGCTTCTCCGCGTCCAGCTTGTAGTGCGCGGCTATGTACTTCTTGATCGCCTGCAGCGACGACCCGCCGCGCTCCTTCAGACTCTTGATGGCGGCCGTCACCATCTCAGAGGTGCGCGGGTGCGCAGGCTTGGCGCGCGGCTTCTTCGCAGACGACGCAGACTTGGCCTTCTTCGTAGTGCCGGTGGCGGCGGGTGCCGCAGCAGTCTCGTTCGTAGCCGCCTGATCTGCCATTTCGACGACGCGCGTAACACACAGCGAGAGCGAGCGGGACGGCAGGCAGGCACGCAAGCACAGCACAGCAGCAGAGCAGAGAATCACAAGGCCCAGCCAGTGTCGCGGGCGGGCGCGGACGGCCGAGAGAGCGGCCGCCACTCTGCGCGCCGCCGCGCCGCGCCTCCCGCGCTTGCTACCGCCCAACGTCCGACAGCCTGTGCGGAGCAGCCCCAAACCTGCGCCACAACCGCCCGCGCCTTTCAAACCACCGAGGATGGGGCTACACACAGCCACACCACAGTCGCCAACCAGTCGCCACGGCAGCGCCGCAAACCACGGCCAAACTGCAGCTACCGCGCGCTACAGCCTGGGTCGGCCCGCCGAGAATCGCCGCCCCCGCCCAAATGCCGCCCCCACAGCCCCAGCCGACGACCCGCCACAATGGCCAAACCTTCGGCAAAACTCCCACACCGTCGCCGCGGCAGCCCGGCCAGCGCGGCCGGCGCCACAGCCACACAAGCCGAGGCGTGCGGCGATGACGGCCGTGCAAACGCGCCTCCGCCGCCCCATCGCCTTCCGTCGCCCTCCCGCCGTTTCCCGATCGGCCCGCAGCCGTCGGGCCACATCGCGCGCCGTCCTCCTCCTCTCGCCCGCCAACATTCACAGCCGTTTCTCAACAATTGCCCGCCGCAAACGGACGCCGCCTGCGCAACAGGCGCCGCCGCCCCTCGCCGCTTCCGACCCAACCCCTCGACCGAGGCAAACCGCAATCCGAATCTACAGACCAACCCAATCTGCCGTCAAGCACACACGACAGCCGACCTTACACGTTACGCGTTACACATTACGTTTACACGTCTACGTTAGGTTAGGTTAGGTTAGGTGGACGTGGGTTAGGTTAAGGGGACTTGGGTTAGGTTAAGCGTCAAACTTAGGTTAAGCATTCAAACACGTCAGGCGTCAGAGGTTAGGTTAGGTTAGGTTAGGTTAGGTTAGGTTAGGTTAGGTTAGGTTACACGTTAGGTTAAGGGGTCAGTGCTAGGTTAAGAAGCGTCAAACGTAGGTTAAAAAAGCGTTCAAAAACGTGAGGCGTGAGCCGGACAGCTTACCTTACGTAGACGTTAGGGGCTCACAGGCTGAGCTCACCTCGCCACACCACAGGTTAGGTTCGGTTCGGTTCGCTCGGCTCAGCGTAAAGCGCCGAGGTCAGGGTTACGTTCGTTCACCTTCGGGCGCCACACTTTCGGTTGAAAGGTCGCGACGGGACGACGTCGGCAGGCACGCCGCAAACGAACAAAAACGTACAGACGACGTCGGAAACCGCCGACAGACGGGGGAGCAGCACGACCACGACCAGACACCGAGCGCGAACGAGACACACGCGAACCACCCCCACCGGCCAAAGGGCACCACACAACAACCCAGAGCACCACGTGTCGACACCAGAGCAACCCGCCGCTCACGCGACATGGCTGGCACCGAAGGGCAACCGCCCGCAACTGCGCTTTCCGCGCCGGCCCGGATGCACGTCGTGCTACAACAACACCACTACCGTACACAGCCGCTGTTCACAACATCACTATCAATGGCGCGCCCGCGGCTCGCCGCCGTCGCCGTCGCAGTCGCAGCCCCAACGCCAGCACTTTTGCACCACCATTCACACGCACCGCAACACAGCTCGCCGACACAGCCGAACAAAACAAACACCACACAACAACAGCAACAACGCCGCCGCCTCTACTTGTGCCGGCGACCCACCCCGCCGATGGCGCACCTTTCGCCAGCCGGCAATCGACACACACGCACCCACCCACCGGGGCCCAGTGCAAAAAAAAAAAAAAAAAAAAAAAAAAAAAAAAAAAAAAAACACACAAAAACAAAAAAACCAAACAACACAAACGACACGGGAAGCGCACACCGCCACTTCGCGCGCACGCCACCAACCAGTCGTCGTCTCAAAATAACAAACACAAACAAAATAAACTAACAACTAGGGCAACACAAAACAAAAACGCCTCGCACGAACCGCCCACAAAAAGGACAAGCACACGCACAGCCTCTGCTGACGACCACGACGCAGCGGCACGCTGCTCCTGTCCCGCGCCCCGCGCCCCACTCGATTCACAACTCACGCGACACCGTCAACGACGGGCTCGCTTCCCGCAACCTACCACCTTTCCGCCACGACGCACAGCCCCAGCCCCACCCGACGACGCCCGTGGCAACGACTGCACTTTCACCACCGCCTCCCCCTTCCCCCCCAAAACACACACACACACACACACACACACACACACACACACACACACACACAGCCAGCCAAAAACGCACTCGCGACCCACACATGCACGTGCATCGGCACACGCCAACCAGTCAACGTCGACAACCACACGCAAGGCTCGAAACGAAACCGGCGTCCTTCCACGTTGCCATCAAGCTACGCGACACAAGACACAAGGAACCAACACAACAGCCGGCCCCACTAATTCCCACTCTCACGCCGCAAAAAGCACACCGAAACCGCCAAACGCACGCACATTCCCCTTCGCACTGACACCACCGACCGGCTCGCTACCACACACCTCTCGGCAGCCGTTTCACGCCAATTCGCCACACCGCCCACACAGTCGACAAGCGCCCGCCCTGTACGGCACACGCAACGACGCAGCGCAGCAAAGGGCGCCCGCAACACATACCTCTCCGCCGCCCGACGCGCCAACCGCCACACCACACCGCCAGCCACTCGCAAATTGTGCACTGCCACCAGCCACACGTCCAACACGCCGCGCCGCCTCCGGCCACCCGCCAGGGGGCGCTCACGTCCGCGACAACAGCGCGGCCCGCCGGGCCGGGCCGAACCGAACCGAGCCGCCGCTGCTCTGCACTCGGCACGGCCACACCCTGCTGCAGACCGGGCTCGTCCCTCTGTACGCGTCTGCCTGCGCATCAACACAACACGACCTTTTTCTTTTTTTCCTCTCTACCGCCATCCCTTCTTCTCGCGTTTTACTCGTTGTTGCAGCAGCGGCGCACACCTACACATCCACAGCCCCAGCCGAGCCGGCCTCACCTCAGGGCCCGCCGCCAGCGTCTCCTCCTCGGGCACAGGTGCGGTGCTGTGGCCGCCCATCCAACCGCATTGCTGGCCGTCCAGCCACCAGGCGTTCCCACTGCCGCGAGCCACGCCGCGCACCGACCCTGCTGCAGAAAACGAAGCATAGCCAGAGACCGACCGATACACAAAGCAAGCCGTCGCCTCGCCTCTTGTCCTTCCTGCCTTCCTTCCGCCCCCGCCCTTCTCACACCACCGCCTCTCCACTTTCGCCCCCCCCCCCTCCTTTTTTTTTTTGTTTTCTTCTTTCTTTCTTTCTTTCTTTGGCCCTCTCTCCTTCCCGCCATGGCGGTTACGGCACCGCCTGCAGCGGCAGATTTTTTGCGCCCACACGCCTACTCCTACCACCATTAACCTTGCCCTGCCCTGCCCATCAACGTCGCAGTCGAACCGACGCTTGCCAACACACTGCCCACGTTCCTTTCTCTTTTCGGCCTACGCCCATTACGCGCCGCCGCCACAGCACCTTCCCTTCCCACAACACACCGACGTCATCACACGCACCCAAAACAGGGGCCACGACCGTGTTCCTCGCCCACTCCCATCCCGCACGGTACGCACATTCCCAACTACTACCGCGCACCCTCCCTTTCCAATCTGTGTGTCTCTGTGTCTGTGTCCTGTCCGCGCGTGACGCCTCTCAACATCCGCCGTCCCCCGTCCCGTTTTCGCCCCCATGCCGTCGTCGCGCCGCCTCCTCCCCGTCCACCGCCGCCCCTGTCCGCCCCGCACCACACCATACACCGCTGCTTGTCCCGGCCGTTGCCACCAAAGGCGCCGACCGCAAACGCGCCACGCCGCAGCCCCCGTGCGTCTCGCGCTCGCTTGCATCTCCGTGCCGACGCTGCCTCTCTTCCCACTCGCACTCGACCTCGACAACACAGTCTTTGGCTCCGCCACTGCGTGTTCCGGTGGTACGCACGCTGCACCACGTATGTATTCATTACCAGAGCGATGGCGAGGCATGACAGCATCTCTGTCTGACCAGAGAGTTCTTTATCGCTGCTAGTCGGCGCTTGGACCGCGCCAGACGACAGTAGTTGCACGCACCGGGTCGCCAGGAACAGTTGTTATATATATTGTAGCGCGAGTCGGGAGAGGTAGTAGTCGGTCGACAGTAGTAGCGGGTGGACGGTTGTACTGAGCGGGCGTCGGCGGCGTGCTCTGCTCGTCTCGCGACTCTGGTCACGGTTCGGGACGATGTATAGTATATTGTGTTATAATCAAAAGGTGGTGTGACGCTGCATTGCGCAAATCTGATAACGTATGTTCATTGTACTTATTTTGTTCAACAACAAAAGCCCCACTATTACTTTTTTTCTAAAGTAACTTTTGTCTCTTAACGAAAAACATTCACTTTTTAAAGACTACTTCCTATGGCATTTCCCTCCAAGGAGTGCAATTAATTACCAGCCAGCACTCATTCATTGCACACAGCTGTGTAAGGGGTATCTACAATTGAGGAGCGGATATAAATGCAATTTTTTGTTTTTTTTTGTTTTTTGTTTTGTGTGTGTGTGTGTTGTAACCTCCCAGCAATATTTAAAATAATGGACAATGTTATTTACGGATGCTAATGGACATTGCGCTAATTGTAACCTCGCCCACAATGAGAGGTATTGAAAATGGCAACAAAAATGTGCAATTCGCAATCTGACTCAAATATAAAGTCTTCACACAACATTTACAAAAGTCCGTTCAGTGACAAGAAACTTCAATTAAACCGAAATATCGGTCTTTGGCCCTGTGCAAAACAATCAGAATTAAAGTCTTACCTCCGAATAAATGGATGTCACATTTCTGCTCTGGTTGTTGCGCAGCGCTTGGAGGAACTGCATTGCAAATAATAATATTCTCTTTCTTTGTGATTTTAGTGACATTTTTCTTCAAAGAAGTGGAACGAACTCTTTAGTTCAATAAAAGATTAAATGTTTGAAAAATGCTTTTGAAATAAAAATTATTATTGGGGAACTTGTTGGAGAATAATTACAATAAATACAATTTCTCATTATCTAACGATTATATCAATTAACAGTATACCTTATTCACCATCTTGACCAGTGTTGCCGACCGCCTACATCACACAACCGCACTCGGCTGCTACTACTGACCGACCGCTCTGCATGACGACTATTAGCGTACTGCACGCGACGACTACTGACAGAGTACAGCCCTCAACTACACAGACTGACTGACTGACTGAGAACCGCTCGCAACACTCGCGCAGTCCAGCGCAAACTCTCTGGTCACAGATGCTACAATGTCTCGCCATCGCTACTATGTTACATACGTGTTTCAGTGTCTTTTTCATTGGGGTAACGATCTTTGGCTCTTTTTATTCTGAATACAGGGCCAAAGGTCAACGGCTGCTGCCCTTATACAATTTATCAGGTTTCATTATGTCTGTTGCAATGTTACATACGGTTCACTCTTTCATTAATATTATCGTTGGGTTTGTTTTGTAGGGACGTTAACATTCTGGCACATTTTTATTATCATCGGACTCTCTGCTATTTGTGCAGGGAGGTTATACCTGGGTCCATTTCCATTTACATTTTAATATTGATAGACTTTTTGTTTTCTTTTTTGTTTCTTGTTGTTTTTCCTTCTTTTTTTTTGTTGTTTTTTTTCTTTTGTTTTGTTTTTCCCGCTCTCACCACCACCGCCGCATCACGCCTTCCGTTTTCTTGGTTTCTTTTCTGTGCTTCAACATCACCGCGCCCCATTTCCACACCACAGCCATCAGCCTCCAAGACGGGCGGGCGCAGTGTGCCATTTCCGGCGCACAAGCACACCCGTACGGTACTCTCCTCGCCCCCACGCCACCAACAACACAGCGACCACGCGGCTTTCAGGCACGGCACGGCACGGCACCGGCGAAATGCGCCGCCCCCGCCCCTCCGCGCATCCGTCCGTCTCGCCACGTTCACTGACAGCCGCGTCTGCGGCTACACCACGACAACCACAACACAACACCGCTCCCCTCCCTGGCAACTCACATTGTTTTTCTCCTCCTCTTTTGCACAAACCACAACGCCGAGCACAGGCGCAAGCCACCCACACCGCGCCCCTCCCCGTCCCGTCTTTGGCCGCCGCTCCTCGTTTCCTCGTTTGCCCCCTCCCATCTCCCGAAATGCCATGCCAGCAGCGTTACGCATGCCCCTCCCCTGTCCACACAACACTACCGCCTAACGAACAGCCTTTTCCGGGCCACATGCAGGGCACGCCCACCTCCAAACGCTGCCAATTCACGGACGCACACACACACTCACTTTCTCGACACCTTTCTGTACGGAGGGTGCGTCATCTCGACCGTGACAGAGTGACGGCAACTATCGACGATCCATTTCCCCCCACTGGTAAAACATGTCCACTAACACCTACATACATCATTCAAGTACACAGACAATAGCATACACACAATGGGAGGGCACACGAACATGGACGGCACGGCACTGTCATACACTCTTCCTCAGAACCATATCAACAAACGTTACGTACATCCGGGAAAGCGAAAGCGAACGCGAAAGCGAAAGCGAAAGCAAAGGCAAAGCCCAATGCAGCCGTCAAAGGTAACGTTCACCACGGCAGACACTTGCAGCCGCGCCGCCGTTAAACGCATTTCAGTGCGGCTCCAATACGCCTCCGACACGGGAACGTTCCGTTGCTCTACGAATGCGTTTCTCCCCTTTTTCCCTTCCTCTCTCTTTTGCCCCCCCTCCTTGCACTCTTGCCTCATTCCTCACGTTCTGCCCAGACATTCGACCGATCAACGTCAACCTTTCGTTACCGTTCTCAGCGCGACGGTGTACAACAGTATGACGGGTGTGCCCAAGACTTCGGTTCAGTTGCGTGACGCCGGTCTATCGCGCCGATCGACAGTTACTCAGGGGGCGACGGATCGGACCACGTCACCGACACACAAAACACTTTCAAACAAACAAATACATACCGGATGGACACAGACAAACACGTGTACAGACATTCGCCAAACAAACGACCACCGCCGCCGCCGCCGTCGTCGTCTAGCGTGCATCTTGAATGACGACATCGGTGTGCGTGCGTCGTACGCAATCAGTCAGACACGGCTATCAAACATCAGAGTCGAATGGTACATCATCGTGCGTGTCGCCGTACACGTACAGTACAATACAACAACAATGCGTCTTAATGGCACGTTCATTTCAACGTCACTCACACACCTCCACGCTGCAGTTACGTCGCACCATTGTCAAACTCGGCGTACAGCAAAGGGAATAGTGGGCGGCAAAAAAACAAAACAAAAACCAAACAAAAACATTTCACATTTCACCCTCGCCATGTATGATGTGCAAAAAAACAAACCCGCAAACGGCCGTCGTTACGGTGACACAAAAGTCGCCGATCGCACTGTCCCCCCTCGCAGACGGGTAACACACACACACACCCCAACAACACCAATGGGTCAAAAACCACGCCAACGAGGCGTGCCACCATTCCACGCCACGGCGACCAACCTCGTGGCCGTACCCCGCGCAACACGCTTTGACGCGCCCCCCCACCCACAATCAAAATGCACACATACATCACAGCCGTCCACACACACAAACAACAACAACAACAATTCCGCCCTTCCCGCAAAAGGCAAGTTGGTGGCCCTGAAAAGGGCCGTTTTGCCGCTCTCGCAACGGAGGAGCCTTCTCCATCCTTCCTTCCATTCCAGAGCCACCTCCTTACTTGGAGCTCGTGTACTTGGTCACCGCCTTCGTGCCCTCGCTCACGGCGTGCTTGGCCAGCTCGCCAGGCAGCAACAGCCGCACAGCGGTCTGGATCTCGCGGGACGTGATGGTCGAGCGCTTGTTGTAGTGCGCCAGGCGAGAAGCCTCGGCCGCAATGCGCTCGAAAATGTCGTTCACGAAGCTGTTCATGATGCTCATCGCCTTCGACGAGATGCCCGTGTCAGGGTGCACCTGCTTCAGCACCTTGTAGATGTAGATGGCATAGCTCTCCTTCCTCTTGCGCTTCTTCTTCTTGTCGCCCTTCGAAATGTTCTTCTGCGCCTTGCCAGCCTTCTTGGCGGCCTTCCCGCTAGTCTTGGGCGGCATCTCGAACCAACGTACAGCAGCAGCAACACCAGTAGCAAGCGCTCCGCTCTAGTCAGCGTCTCCCCACACAGTGGCACCCGCCGCCAGCCGCCGCCGCACCTTTACCAGCTCGCCCTGTTGCGGCCGCCGACCAATGGGGCGCGCGCGCAACCGGCCGCCGCACCCGAGCCCATAAAGCACCCCCACCCCGGCTGCGCCGGCACGCACTCCGCTGCTCGACTCGCTGCCGCTCGCACCGGTCGTTTTCGTTTCCGTTTCGTGTGCACCGTCGCTAGCCCATCGCCATGTCCGGACGCGGAAAGGGAGGCAAAGTCAAGGGCAAGTCAAAGTCCCGCTCAAGCAGGGCTGGGCTCCAGTTCCCGGTCGGCAGAATCCACCGCCTCCTGCGCAAGGGAAACTACGCAGAGCGCGTCGGCGCCGGGGCGCCCGTCTACCTCGCCGCCGTCATGGAGTACCTCGCGGCTGAGGTGCTCGAGCTGGCCGGAAACGCGGCCCGCGACAACAAGAAGACGCGCATCATCCCGCGCCACCTGCAGCTTGCCATCCGCAACGACGAGGAGCTCAACAAGCTCCTGTCGGGCGTCACCATCGCACAGGGTGGTGTCCTGCCCAACATCCAGGCCGTCCTGCTGCCAAAGAAGACCGAGAAGAAGGCCTAAAGGAGGCCAGGCAATCGCAGCGCCGCGTGCTCCCCTGCACGCAACGCGCTTTGCCGGCTCGGCCCACAACAATCGGCCCTTTTCAGGGCCACCACACAAACCTACGTCCAAAGCAAAATTTCAGTCGTCCTCGCCGCACCTTGTTTTGTTTTAACTTTGCACCGTCACAGCACAGCCGCCGCCGGCGCACGTCCGCCATCTTGTCGTCCACACAGCCCGTGTGGCCCAAAACACACACACACACACACACATTTTGCACGGTCGCAGTCGCCTTCCAAACCGACAACGGCAGCAATAATGACCATTGTTAAAGGGAGGCGTGTCGACACACCGCCCTCCACTCCCGCGCGCAACGGCCGTCGACACGAACGAAACAGCTGATCCGGCCGCCTATGCCCACACGCCTTGCCTCGGAAACCCCAACGCCGCCGCCGCAAACAAACACACAGAGCCAAACCACGCAAGCAAATAATCACCGCCTCTCGCACAACAACACACAGCCCGCCATCTCCGTCGCGATCGATACAAAGACACACAATAACAAACACACAAACGAAGCAGCTCCACACACAGCCAGCCACATGACACGTTTCCTTTCCTTCTCCCCTCCCAGTCACATCACGTCGCTCAAACGGAAAGAAAGAAAGAAACAAACAAACAACACAGCGCACACACGCAGCAACAACAACACAGACTCTTTCGCACTTTTCAACTTCCGAACAGTGTGGTGGCCCTGAAAAGGGCCGTTTTCTAGTCTCTCCCACCCACAAGCACGGCCGCGGGAAGGCCAGCGCCCGCTGCGACGCAGCCTAACCGCCGAAACCGTACAGGGTGCGCCCCTGCCTCTTCAGGGCGTACACCACGTCCATGGCCGTCACAGTCTTGCGCTTGGCGTGCTCAGTGTACGTCACCGCGTCGCGGATCACGTTCTCCAGGAACACCTTCAGCACCCCGCGGGTCTCCTCGTAGATCAGACCAGAGATGCGCTTCACGCCGCCCCTGCGAGCCAGGCGGCGGATGGCGGGCTTCGTGATGCCCTGGATGTTGTCGCGCAACACCTTGCGGTGCCGCTTGGCGCCACCCTTGCCGAGCCCCTTTCCTCCCTTGCCGCGGCCTGTCATCCTTCCTTCCTCGGGCAAAGCAAAACGTGCACAAACAGCAGCTGCAGCGGCTGGCGAGTCGGCTACGGTCTGCGCCCAGCGCGCCCGCCGCCCCCCTATATAGACTCTGGCCCGCCCTCCCCCCACCACGCGCAACCGAGGGCATATAAGCGCAGCACGGAGGCGCGCGGGCCCGTTGTCAAGGCAGCACCGGACGCCGCGCCGCACCTAACCTCCACGCACGCCGCTCCGCTACCGCTACCGCTACCGCCATGGCCCGCACAAAGCAAACGGCCCGCAAGTCCACCGGCGGAAAGGCGCCGCGCAAACAGCTCGCCACCAAGGCGGCGAGGAAGAGCGCGCCCGCCACCGGAGGCGTCAAGAAGCCCCACCGCTACAGGCCGGGCACCGTCGCCCTGCGAGAAATCAGGCGCTACCAGAAGAGCACAGAGCTGCTCATCCGCAAGCTGCCATTCCAGCGCCTAGTGCGCGAGATCGCCCAGGACTTCAAGACCGACCTGCGCTTCCAGAGCTCCGCAGTCATGGCCCTGCAGGAGGCCAGCGAGGCCTACCTCGTCGGCCTCTTCGAAGACACCAACCTGTGCGCAATCCACGCCAAGCGCGTCACCATCATGCCCAAGGACATCCAGCTCGCGCGCCGCATCCGCGGCGAGCGCGCCTAAACCGCGCCGCGGCACCGCACCGCACCGCACCGCACAAACAAAAACGGCCCTTTTCAGGGCCACTAACATCTCTCCGTCGCGAGCAAACTTTGTCGGTCGCCTGCCTCTCGCCCCGCAACCCAAAAACAAAAAAAAACCACCACTTCCCGTCCGTCCGCCACACCCGCTCACTCTGCCTGCCTGCTAGCAGCGCGCAACAATCACACATCATCCCTCCCCGGCGCTCAAAGCGCACAATACCCAACGGCCGACGTCACACCGCACGGGTGGCTGGCCGGCCGCCGCTTTCGTTTCGAAAACAAAAAAAACCCGCACTCCACTCCGACGGCCAACGGCCAGGCAGGCGCGCGCGCTCGCTCGCTCTACGCGCCACCGAAATCCCCGCCGACTCCTTCCACATCTCAACGTGCCCCCCGTTGCAAAACATAACACACACACACACACACACAAAGGAACAAAACAAAACAAAGACCAGACACGACTCGACAAGACAGACATCCGAGACGAACGAACGCAGGCAAGCCAACCAACGTATTCAAACAAAACAACGTGACAGAAAAACCAACCGTCGGCCGCCGCCACAAACACGGCGACAATCAACCACGACAACAACAACAACACCGCTTACCGCTACCGCCGCCCACACCCGCCACCGACCCCCGCAATCCAACCACCACGGCACGCAAACAGCATCCCCACGGGCATACAGAAACGCCAGACAGACACCCACACCAAACGCAACACGACAATCAAAACCTTCCCCGACGTGCTTTGATGGCCCTGAGAAGGGCCGTTTTGGGCCGCGCGTCTCTTGCGCGCCACTAGACGACGACGGGGGGTGGGGACGACGGAGTCAAGCGCCAAACCCTTCCTTTCTCCCATCTCTTTCTCCTCTACTCTACTTCTTCTTCTTGGGCGAAGCCTTCGCCTTAGACGGCGTCGTCGCCTTCTTAGGGCGCGGCGCCTTCGGCTTCTTCGTCGGAACCTTGGCGGCCTTCTTCGCCTTCGACGGCGACTTGGCCTTGGCCGGCTTGGCCGCAGCCGCCTTCTTCGCACCCGCGGGCGCGGCCGACGCCGCAGACGCCTTCTTGGCGGCGCCCGCCTTCCGACCGGTCGCCGCCTTCACGCCACCAGCCTTCTTTGCGCCGGCCGCACGGGCGCCCTTCTTCTCCTTGCTGGCCGGAGCGGCGCGCTTCTTCTTGGCACCGCCAGCACGAGCCTTGCCGCCCTCGGCCGCCCCCCCGCCGCCGGCGCCGGCAAGCTTGAACGAGCCGGACGCGCCCTTCCCCTTCGTCTGCACCAGCTCGCCCGCCACGACGGCCGACTTGAGGTACTTCTTGATAAACGGCGCCAGCTTCTCCGCGTCCAGCTTGTAGTGCGCGGCTATGTACTTCTTGATCGCCTGCAGCGACGACCCGCCGCGCTCCTTCAGACTCTTGATGGCGGCCGTCACCATCTCAGAGGTGCGCGGGTGCGCAGGCTTGGCGCGCGGCTTCTTCGCAGACGACGCAGACTTGGCCTTCTTCGTAGTGCCGGTGGCGGCGGGTGCCGCAGCAGTCTCGTTCGTAGCCGCCTGATCTGCCATTTCGACGACGCGCGTAACACACAGCGAGAGCGAGCGGGACGGCAGGCAGGCACGCAAGCACAGCACAGCAGCAGAGCAGAGAATCACAAGGCCCAGCCAGTGTCGCGGGCGGGCGCGGACGGCCGAGAGAGCGGCCGCCACTCTGCGCGCCGCCGCGCCGCGCCTCCCGCGCTTGCTACCGCCCAACGTCCGACAGCCTGTGCGGAGCAGCCCCAAACCTGCGCCACAACCGCCCGCGCCTTTCAAACCACCGAGGATGGGGCTACACACAGCCACACCACAGTCGCCAACCAGTCGCCACGGCAGCGCCGCAAACCACGGCCAAACTGCAGCTACCGCGCGCTACAGCCTGGGTCGGCCCGCCGAGAATCGCCGCCCCCGCCCAAATGCCGCCCCCACAGCCCCAGCCGACGACCCGCCACAATGGCCAAACCTTCGGCAAAACTCCCACACCGTCGCCGCGGCAGCCCGGCCAGCGCGGCCGGCGCCACAGCCACACAAGCCGAGGCGTGCGGCGATGACGGCCGTGCAAACGCGCCTCCGCCGCCCCATCGCCTTCCGTCGCCCTCCCGCCGTTTCCCGATCGGCCCGCAGCCGTCGGGCCACATCGCGCGCCGTCCTCCTCCTCTCGCCCGCCAACATTCACAGCCGTTTCTCAACAATTGCCCGCCGCAAACGGACGCCGCCTGCGCAACAGGCGCCGCCGCCCCTCGCCGCTTCCGACCCAACCCCTCGACCGAGGCAAACCGCAATCCGAATCTACAGACCAACCCAATCTGCCGTCAAGCACACACGACAGCCGACCTTACACGTTACGCGTTACACATTACGTTTACACGTCTACGTTAGGTTAGGTTAGGTTAGGTGGACGTGGGTTAGGTTAAGGGGACTTGGGTTAGGTTAAGCGTCAAACTTAGGTTAAGCATTCAAACACGTCAGGCGTCAGAGGTTAGGTTAGGTTAGGTTAGGTTAGGTTAGGTTAGGTTAGGTTAGGTTACACGTTAGGTTAAGGGGTCAGTGCTAGGTTAAGAAGCGTCAAACGTAGGTTAAAAAAGCGTTCAAAAACGTGAGGCGTGAGCCGGACAGCTTACCTTACGTAGACGTTAGGGGCTCACAGGCTGAGCTCACCTCGCCACACCACAGGTTAGGTTCGGTTCGGTTCGCTCGGCTCAGCGTAAAGCGCCGAGGTCAGGGTTACGTTCGTTCACCTTCGGGCGCCACACTTTCGGTTGAAAGGTCGCGACGGGACGACGTCGGCAGGCACGCCGCAAACGAACAAAAACGTACAGACGACGTCGGAAACCGCCGACAGACGGGGGAGCAGCACGACCACGACCAGACACCGAGCGCGAACGAGACACACGCGAACCACCCCCACCGGCCAAAGGGCACCACACAACAACCCAGAGCACCACGTGTCGACACCAGAGCAACCCGCCGCTCACGCGACATGGCTGGCACCGAAGGGCAACCGCCCGCAACTGCGCTTTCCGCGCCGGCCCGGATGCACGTCGTGCTACAACAACACCACTACCGTACACAGCCGCTGTTCACAACATCACTATCAATGGCGCGCCCGCGGCTCGCCGCCGTCGCCGTCGCAGTCGCAGCCCCAACGCCAGCACTTTTGCACCACCATTCACACGCACCGCAACACAGCTCGCCGACACAGCCGAACAAAACAAACACCACACAACAACAGCAACAACGCCGCCGCCTCTACTTGTGCCGGCGACCCACCCCGCCGATGGCGCACCTTTCGCCAGCCGGCAATCGACACACACGCACCCACCCACCGGGGCCCAGTGCAAAAAAAAAAAAAAAAAAAAAAAAAAAAAACACACAAAAACAAAAAAACCAAACAACACAAACGACACGGGAAGCGCACACCGCCACTTCGCGCGCACGCCACCAACCAGTCGTCGTCTCAAAATAACAAACACAAACAAAATAAACTAACAACTAGGGCAACACAAAACAAAAACGCCTCGCACGAACCGCCCACAAAAAGGACAAGCACACGCACAGCCTCTGCTGACGACCACGACGCAGCGGCACGCTGCTCCTGTCCCGCGCCCCGCGCCCCACTCGATTCACAACTCACGCGACACCGTCAACGACGGGCTCGCTTCCCGCAACCTACCACCTTTCCGCCACGACGCACAGCCCCAGCCCCACCCGACGACGCCCGTGGCAACGACTGCACTTTCACCACCGCCTCCCCCTTCCCCCCCAAAACACACACACACACACACACACACACACACACACACACACACACACACACAGCCAGCCAAAAACGCACTCGCGACCCACACATGCACGTGCATCGGCACACGCCAACCAGTCAACGTCGACAACCACACGCAAGGCTCGAAACGAAACCGGCGTCCTTCCACGTTGCCATCAAGCTACGCGACACAAGACACAAGGAACCAACACAACAGCCGGCCCCACTAATTCCCACTCTCACGCCGCAAAAAGCACACCGAAACCGCCAAACGCACGCACATTCCCCTTCGCACTGACACCACCGACCGGCTCGCTACCACACACCTCTCGGCAGCCGTTTCACGCCAATTCGCCACACCGCCCACACAGTCGACAAGCGCCCGCCCTGTACGGCACACGCAACGACGCAGCGCAGCAAAGGGCGCCCGCAACACATACCTCTCCGCCGCCCGACGCGCCAACCGCCACACCACACCGCCAGCCACTCGCAAATTGTGCACTGCCACCAGCCACACGTCCAACACGCCGCGCCGCCTCCGGCCACCCGCCAGGGGGCGCTCACGTCCGCGACAACAGCGCGGCCCGCCGGGCCGGGCCGAACCGAACCGAGCCGCCGCTGCTCTGCACTCGGCACGGCCACACCCTGCTGCAGACCGGGCTCGTCCCTCTGTACGCGTCTGCCTGCGCATCAACACAACACGACCTTTTTCTTTTTTTCCTCTCTACCGCCATCCCTTCTTCTCGCGTTTTACTCGTTGTTGCAGCAGCGGCGCACACCTACACATCCACAGCCCCAGCCGAGCCGGCCTCACCTCAGGGCCCGCCGCCAGCGTCTCCTCCTCGGGCACAGGTGCGGTGCTGTGGCCGCCCATCCAACCGCATTGCTGGCCGTCCAGCCACCAGGCGTTCCCACTGCCGCGAGCCACGCCGCGCACCGACCCTGCTGCAGAAAACGAAGCATAGCCAGAGACCGACCGATACACAAAGCAAGCCGTCGCCTCGCCTCTTGTCCTTCCTGCCTTCCTTCCGCCCCCGCCCTTCTCACACCACCGCCTCTCCACTTTCGCCCCCCCCCCCTCCTTTTTTTTTTTTTGTTTTCTTCTTTCTTTCTTTCTTTCTTTGGCCCTCTCTCCTTCCCGCCATGGCGGTTACGGCACCGCCTGCAGCGGCAGATTTTTTGCGCCCACACGCCTACTCCTACCACCATTAACCTTGCCCTGCCCTGCCCATCAACGTCGCAGTCGAACCGACGCTTGCCAACACACTGCCCACGTTCCTTTCTCTTTTCGGCCTACGCCCATTACGCGCCGCCGCCACAGCACCTTCCCTTCCCACAACACACCGACGTCATCACACGCACCCAAAACAGGGGCCACGACCGTGTTCCTCGCCCACTCCCATCCCGCACGGTACGCACATTCCCAACTACTACCGCGCACCCTCCCTTTCCAATCTGTGTGTCTCTGTGTCTGTGTCCTGTCCGCGCGTGACGCCTCTCAACATCCGCCGTCCCCCGTCCCGTTTTCGCCCCCATGCCGTCGTCGCGCCGCCTCCTCCCCGTCCACCGCCGCCCCTGTCCGCCCCGCACCACACCATACACCGCTGCTTGTCCCGGCCGTTGCCACCAAAGGCGCCGACCGCAAACGCGCCACGCCGCAGCCCCCGTGCGTCTCGCGCTCGCTTGCATCTCCGTGCCGACGCTGCCTCTCTTCCCACTCGCACTCGACCTCGACAACACAGTCTTTGGCTCCGCCACTGCGTGTTCCGGTGGTACGCACGCTGCACCACGTATGTATTCATTACCAGAGCGATGGCGAGGCATGACAGCATCTCTGTCTGACCAGAGAGTTCTTTATCGCTGCTAGTCGGCGCTTGGACCGCGCCAGACGACAGTAGTTGCACGCACCGGGTCGCCAGGAACAGTTGTTATATATATTGTAGCGCGAGTCGGGAGAGGTAGTAGTCGGTCGACAGTAGTAGCGGGTGGACGGTTGTACTGAGCGGGCGTCGGCGGCGTGCTCTGCTCGTCTCGCGACTCTGGTCACGGTTCGGGACGATGTATAGTATATTGTGTTATAATCAAAAGGTGGTGTGACGCTGCATTGCGCAAATCTGATAACGTATGTTCATTGTACTTATTTTGTTCAACAACAAAAGCCCCACTATTACTTTTTTTCTAAAGTAACTTTTGTCTCTTAACGAAAAACATTCACTTTTTAAAGACTACTTCCTATGGCATTTCCCTCCAAGGAGTGCAATTAATTACCAGCCAGCACTCATTCATTGCACACAGCTGTGTAAGGGGTATCTACAATTGAGGAGCGGATATAAATGCAATTTTTTGTTTTTTTTTGTTTTTTGTTTTGTGTGTGTGTGTGTTGTAACCTCCCAGCAATATTTAAAATAATGGACAATGTTATTTACGGATGCTAATGGACATTGCGCTAATTGTAACCTCGCCCACAATGAGAGGTATTGAAAATGGCAACAAAAATGTGCAATTCGCAATCTGACTCAAATATAAAGTCTTCACACAACATTTACAAAAGTCCGTTCAGTGACAAGAAACTTCAATTAAACCGAAATATCGGTCTTTGGCCCTGTGCAAAACAATCAGAATTAAAGTCTTACCTCCGAATAAATGGATGTCACATTTCTGCTCTGGTTGTTGCGCAGCGCTTGGAGGAACTGCATTGCAAATAATAATATTCTCTTTCTTTGTGATTTTAGTGACATTTTTCTTCAAAGAAGTGGAACGAACTCTTTAGTTCAATAAAAGATTAAATGTTTGAAAAATGCTTTTGAAATAAAAATTATTATTGGGGAACTTGTTGGAGAATAATTACAATAAATACAATTTCTCATTATCTAACGATTATATCAATTAACAGTATACCTTATTCACCATCTTGACCAGTGTTGCCGACCGCCTACATCACACAACTGCACTCGGCTGCTACTACTGACCGACCGCTCTGCATGACGACTATTAGCGTACTGCACGCGACGACTACTGACAGAGTACAGCCCTCAACTACACAGACTGACTGACTGACTGAGAACCGCTCGCAACACTCGCGCAGTCCAGCGCAAACTCTCTGGTCACAGATGCTACAATGTCTCGCCATCGCTACTATGTTACATACGTGTTTCAGTGTCTTTTTCATTGGGGTAACGATCTTTGGCTCTTTTTATTCTGAATACAGGGCCAAAGGTCAACGGCTGCTGCCCTTATACAATTTATCAGGTTTCATTATGTCTGTTGCAATGTTACATACGGTTCACTCTTTCATTAATATTATCGTTGGGTTTGTTTTGTAGGGACGTTAACATTCTGGCACATTTTTATTATCATCGGACTCTCTGCTATTTGTGCAGGGAGGTTATACCTGGGTCCATTTCCATTTACATTTTAATATTGATAGACTTTTTGTTTTCTTTTTTGTTTCTTGTTGTTTTTCCTTCTTTTTTTTTGTTGTTTTTTTTCTTTTGTTTTGTTTTTCCCGCTCTCACCACCACCGCCGCATCACGCCTTCCGTTTTCTTGGTTTCTTTTCTGTGCTTCAACATCACCGCGCCCCATTTCCACACCACAGCCATCAGCCTCCAAGACGGGCGGGCGCAGTGTGCCATTTCCGGCGCACAAGCACACCCGTACGGTACTCTCCTCGCCCCCACGCCACCAACAACACAGCGACCACGCGGCTTTCAGGCACGGCACGGCACGGCACCGGCGAAATGCGCCGCCCCCGCCCCTCCGCGCATCCGTCCGTCTCGCCACGTTCACTGACAGCCGCGTCTGCGGCTACACCACGACAACCACAACACAACACCGCTCCCCTCCCTGGCAACTCACATTGTTTTTCTCCTCCTCTTTTGCACAAACCACAACGCCGAGCACAGGCGCAAGCCACCCACACCGCGCCCCTCCCCGTCCCGTCTTTGGCCGCCGCTCCTCGTTTCCTCGTTTGCCCCCTCCCATCTCCCGAAATGCCATGCCAGCAGCGTTACGCATGCCCCTCCCCTGTCCACACAACACTACCGCCTAACGAACAGCCTTTTCCGGGCCACATGCAGGGCACGCCCACCTCCAAACGCTGCCAATTCACGGACGCACACACACACTCACTTTCTCGACACCTTTCTGTACGGAGGGTGCGTCATCTCGACCGTGACAGAGTGACGGCAACTATCGACGATCCATTTCCCCCCACTGGTAAAACATGTCCACTAACACCTACATACATCATTCAAGTACACAGACAATAGCATACACACAATGGGAGGGCACACGAACATGGACGGCACGGCACTGTCATACACTCTTCCTCAGAACCATATCAACAAACGTTACGTACATCCGGGAAAGCGAAAGCGAACGCGAAAGCGAAAGCGAAAGCAAAGGCAAAGCCCAATGCAGCCGTCAAAGGTAACGTTCACCACGGCAGACACTTGCAGCCGCGCCGCCGTTAAACGCATTTCAGTGCGGCTCCAATACGCCTCCGACACGGGAACGTTCCGTTGCTCTACGAATGCGTTTCTCCCCTTTTTCCCTTCCTCTCTCTTTTGCCCCCCCTCCTTGCACTCTTGCCTCATTCCTCACGTTCTGCCCAGACATTCGACCGATCAACGTCAACCTTTCGTTACCGTTCTCAGCGCGACGGTGTACAACAGTATGACGGGTGTGCCCAAGACTTCGGTTCAGTTGCGTGACGCCGGTCTATCGCGCCGATCGACAGTTACTCAGGGGGCGACGGATCGGACCACGTCACCGACACACAAAACACTTTCAAACAAACAAATACATACCGGATGGACACAGACAAACACGTGTACAGACATTCGCCAAACAAACGACCACCGCCGCCGCCGCCGTCGTCGTCTAGCGTGCATCTTGAATGACGACATCGGTGTGCGTGCGTCGTACGCAATCAGTCAGACACGGCTATCAAACATCAGAGTCGAATGGTACATCATCGTGCGTGTCGCCGTACACGTACAGTACAATACAACAACAATGCGTCTTAATGGCACGTTCATTTCAACGTCACTCACACACCTCCACGCTGCAGTTACGTCGCACCATTGTCAAACTCGGCGTACAGCAAAGGGAATAGTGGGCGGCAAAAAAACAAAACAAAAACCAAACAAAAACATTTCACATTTCACCCTCGCCATGTATGATGTGCAAAAAAACAAACCCGCAAACGGCCGTCGTTACGGTGACACAAAAGTCGCCGATCGCACTGTCCCCCCTCGCAGACGGGTAACACACACACACACCCCAACAACACCAATGGGTCAAAAACCACGCCAACGAGGCGTGCCACCATTCCACGCCACGGCGACCAACCTCGTGGCCGTACCCCGCGCAACACGCTTTGACGCGCCCCCCCACCCACAATCAAAATGCACACATACATCACAGCCGTCCACACACACAAACAACAACAACAATTCCGCCCTTCCCGCAAAAGGCAAGTTGGTGGCCCTGAAAAGGGCCGTTTTGCCGCTCTCGCAACGGAGGAGCCTTCTCCATCCTTCCTTCCATTCCAGAGCCACCTCCTTACTTGGAGCTCGTGTACTTGGTCACCGCCTTCGTGCCCTCGCTCACGGCGTGCTTGGCCAGCTCGCCAGGCAGCAACAGCCGCACAGCGGTCTGGATCTCGCGGGACGTGATGGTCGAGCGCTTGTTGTAGTGCGCCAGGCGAGAAGCCTCGGCCGCAATGCGCTCGAAAATGTCGTTCACGAAGCTGTTCATGATGCTCATCGCCTTCGACGAGATGCCCGTGTCAGGGTGCACCTGCTTCAGCACCTTGTAGATGTAGATGGCATAGCTCTCCTTCCTCTTGCGCTTCTTCTTCTTGTCGCCCTTCGAAATGTTCTTCTGCGCCTTGCCAGCCTTCTTGGCGGCCTTCCCGCTAGTCTTGGGCGGCATCTCGAACCAACGTACGGCAGCAGCAACACCAGTAGCAAGCGCTCCGCTCTAGTCAGCGTCTCCCCACACAGTGGCACCCGCCGACTGACTGGAGTGTCTGATGGGTTCGTGACCCCTTGTGCTTCAAGGCCCGGGACTAGTTGTCTCTTCCCTTGTTTCTGAAGTTGGGTTATGGATGATGGTTTCGAGCTCGTAGGAAGGAGGTGGTTGGATGTCTGATGTTGAAGAAGGAGGAGGTGTTGATCTGATGTTGAACTTTAAGGGATGAAGTTACGCTGCGTAATCATACGCGGGAATTTGGATCTTGGGTTTGGAGGGATGTTACCGAGGGATTGGATAAGGGCGTGGGGTGATGTTTGTGTCCGTGTGTAAAATGTTTGTGCTTGAGTCTGGATTATTTGTGTGATCTTCGTGACATTGTGTTGTAGGTAAATGTCCGTGTTGGGTAGGAAGCGGGGTGCATCAGTGGCTATGCGTAAGAATCTGTTTTGCAGTGCTTGGATTCTTTTGACGTGTGTATCGGCTGTGATTGCCCATATCTCTGAACCGTAGGTTATGACTGGTTGGATGAAAATTTTGAACAGATTGAGTTTCGTTTTCATCTGTAGTCCGTTCCCTTTTATGAGCGGGTAGAGGTTGTAAATGAGACCTTGGCCTCGATTACATATGTGCTCCACATGCTTTTGGAACGTTAATCTGGTGTCTAGGGTTATGCCTAAGTATTTGGCGCTGGGACTCCAGGGAATTATTGTTCCGTTGAGGCTCAGTGTAGCATCGTCTGGGATTCTTTTGTACGTGAATAGTATTGCCTGGGTTTTATCTGAGTTAATTGTGATCTTCCAACGGAGTGCCCACCTGTGGATATCGTGCAGGTGCTCTTCTAGCTTCCTGGCAATATACGTAAGATTGGAGCTGCTTCGGAAAATCGCCGTATCATCTGCAAAAAGGGCTAGCTGCCCCCCCATCTGGTGTGGTATATCATTGGAGTATACTGAATAAAGTGTCGGACCCAGGACGGAGCCTTGGGGTACCCCTGCAGCAATGGGCCGGAACTGGCTGTTACACTTGTCCAGTGCGACGAAAAATTTCCTGTTGCTGAGGAAGGAGTGAAGGATGTGGATGATATGGAGGGGACAGTGATAGTGGAGGAGTTTAGAGATTAGCCCTGTGTGCCATACCTTGTCGAACGCCTTTTGAATATCTAAGAATACGGCACCTGTGCTGTGGCGGATTTGGCGGGCGTTGCAAATATGCTCAACCAGCCTCATCGTTTGTTGGACAGTACTATGATTGTTACGGAAGCCAAACTGTTGGGGAATGATGATGTTCTGTTCGGAGAGGAAGCGTTGGAGGTGTGAGAGGATTATTCGTTCAAGGATTTTTGAAGGACAGCTTAGGAGGGAGATCGGGCGATAGTTTTGGGGGAAAAGGAGGTCCTTGCCAGGCTTTGGTATAGTGATGACCCTGGCAATTTTCCACGGCTTGGGAAAGTATTGAAGTCTGAGGCAGGCGTTGTAAATGTTTGTGAGGAGTTCGATGGAGATTGGGGGTAGGTGTTTTAGGTGCATGGGAGATATTTTGTCAGGGCCTGGGGATTTTTTATTGTGGAGTGTTTTGATATGTCCACATATTTCGTCGGAAGTGACGTCAGGAAAGTGGGTTGCTACAGGGGCCCTGAGGCCTCTGGTTACACTTCTGATTGTTCTTTCCTCATGTTCGTCCGCTTCTGCGTCGTCGGTTTCTGAGGTGGTGAACTGGCGTTCTAAGGTTTCGGCCATAACCTCTGCCTTGCCCTGGGAGTCGTAGACCAGTCCGTTCAGTCCATGCAGGGGCTTATTTGCAGTTCGAGGGGATTTTCTGGCTTTAGTGATGCGCCAGAACTTCTCTGGGTTCCCCTCAGCTTCCTGCAGTGTTTCATCCCACTTCTGGTTTTTGTGCTGTTGTAGTTCTCTCCTTATTTGGCGGCTGAGTTGGTCTGCACGACGTCGGTCAGCTGGGTCGCGGTAGTCCTGCCATCTCTTCCTGAAGTAGCGTTTGTCTGCTAGGAGGTTTTGTAATTGTTGCGGGAGGGTGGATCTAGAGGTTTGGTGGGTGATGGTAGTTGTAGCTTTTCGGCTGCATTCCGTGATGGCTTCTGTGAGTGATTGTATAGCCTGATTTACTGCTGCTTTACTGTTTAGGTTGGGGTTATCTGGGGTGTTGTTTACAAGAAGGGCGTTGAAGCGATCCCAGTTGGTGTATGATGATTTGATGGTTCGCCAGGGATCCTGCTGTTGGGCATTGGCATTTAGGGAGAGGAAGACAGGATTGTGATCGGAGTCTAGGTCGTTTATTACGGAGAGGGAGAGGTTCCAGGGTATATTCTTGACGAGAAAAAAGTCAAGGACGTCGGGGCGGAGTTGGTGGTTGTAGTGGAAGTGGGTTGGGGTGTCAGGAGCCGCAACAATTACGTCTCTCTTACCTTGTAGGAAGTTGTGGAGGATCTGACCATTCCTGTTGGTGGTCCTGCTGTTCCAGGAAGGGTGCTTGGAGTTCCAATCACCCCCAAGTACTGCAGTGCGTCCTAGGTCTAAGAGGGCTTGCAGGTCTGCTGGTACTATCCGTGCTCCTGCTGGTGGGTTATAGATTGCCGCCAGCACTACTGTCCTGCCTTGAATGTCTAGTTCTATGGCTGTGGCTTCTGCTCTCGCGAGGTTGGGGGTGTTCAACCTTCTGTGGGTGATCCTGTGTTTTATTAATATGGCCGTGCCCCCGCCGGGGCGATTAACACGGTCATTTCTGTAGGTGATGTAGTTTCGTATTTTGATTCGTTGTTCTGGGGTGAGGTGGGTCTCTGTGATAAGTGCTACGTCTACTCTGTTGGTATCTAAGAATTCTTCCAATATCCGACGTTGTGGTAGAACGCCATTGGCGTTCCATGTTATAATATTGAAGGGTTTTGTGTTATTAATCTGAGCCATAGAAGAAATCTATTGCTGCTGTAAACAGTATGCTAATTTTTGAAAAGGCATCTGGAGCCTGTCTGATTTCGGCTATTGTCTTTTGGACAGTGGTCACCACCTTTCTGATGTTGACTTGTGAGATGAGGCCAAGAAGCGTCTTCACGTCGTCACCAAATCCTGAGGGGGGGGCAGCATCTGAGGTTTGTTGTTGTTGTGGCTGCTGGAAGGCCTGTGATGTTGAGGCAGCAGTGTTAGACCATGTTTTCCTTGGGGTTCTCAGTCCTGGGAACTGTTTTGGTTCTGGTCGGAATTCAGGTTTCTGTTGTACTGAGGTCTGAGTTCTTTGCCTTCGTGTATTCCAGTCTGCCAGCAGTTCGAGGAATTTTGGGCATTTACGGTAGCTGGCGGTGTGCGCCCCACCGCAGTTTGCACATTTTGGCGGAGTTTTGAGTGTTTTCTTGCACTCTGCTGTTGGGTGATTTGCTCCGCATTTTACGCAGCGCGGTGGCAGCTTGCAGCACCTGGAGCCATGATAAAACTGTTGGCAATTGTGACATTGCGCTGGGCCTCTTGGGGCTCTGTAGGATCTGACTGTTATCCCAAGGTGTAGCAATGAGTGGAGTTTGTATATCCTTTTCCCTTCTTCTGTGTTGTCTAGTTCTACCATGAACTGCGCTTTTGGTCGTCTGGTTCCGTCGTCAGTGGGTTCAGACATCTGCGCAACCCTGTGGACGGGGAGGTTTAGTGCAGTGAGGGATTCGTGGATCATTGAGGGGGCCATATTGATCAGGAGCCCATAGATGACCACCTTTAAAGGTTTGACGGGATTTAGTTCGTGTGTATAGAATGGGATTTTATTCTCAGTTAGTAGCTTGTAGAGGAGGTGGTAGTCCTCCGCTTCTGTGAAGTAGTATGAGATTTTCTCTTTTGAGGATTTTGAACGAAGGTTGCCTTTCATTTTGGGTTTGATAATACGTAGAATGTCGACGTAGTTTGTAGTATTGAACACCACTATCGGTGGAATCAGATGTTTTACTGGTTTTGTCGTTTGTGGAGTTTGACTGCTGTCTGATGCCTCGCCCTGAAGGGCAGCGAACCTGTTGGATGTCGGGACGTTAGGAACTGTTTCCTCATCCATTTCGGAGTCTTCTGGTAGAGCCACGTCTGCTGGGTCTATTTCTGATGTCTCTTGTAACGGGACTTCTGAGACTTTCCGCTTCGGCGCTGTTTTGCCGTCGGAAGTACCAGCGCCGTCGGAAGACTGGTTTTCGACAGGCGCCTTGCGTTTTATTTCTGACCTCATTTTCCCCATCTCCCTACCTTTCGTGTGTGTGTGTGTGTCATGTGGTGTGAGTGTGAGTGAGTGGGGGGGAAGTGGGGGATGGTATGAGTGGGTTGGGGTGGCCCTGCCGGCCGTGGAATTCGCGAGGAATTCCGCGGCGGAAAGGAAGTAAGTCGGAAGGGTGGTAGATGCTCTTTCTGGAATTTTGATCTGGCTTTGCCTCGGTGTACGCGGGCTGGTCCCACGTGAAGGGGGCCCTGGCACACAAAATCCCTAGCTAACAACTAGAGTCTGGCTAACCCAGAATCATCCTACCGCGATGAGCATCATGAACAGAGCAATTCGTGAACACGACAATTTTGCTGACTTACGCCCTCGCATGCGAGGCGCAAGCCACGTCGAAACGTCGTCTTCTTCTCGCCCACGTGGTCGGAACAGTCGGCGCGCCTCAGCGCGGCAGCGCAGACAAAGGCAGCGAGCGGACAAAGGCGGCGGCAAGCACACGCGCGCCAGGCAGCAGGAAGCTCCGTTCAGCGCGGACCAGCTCGCCCTGTTGCGGCCGCCGACCAATGGGGCGCGCGCGCAACCGGCCGCCGCACCCGAGCCCATAAAGCACCCCCACCCCGGCTGCGCCGGCACGCACTCCGCTGCTCGACTCGCTGCCGCTCGCACCGGTCGTTTTCGTTTCCGTTTCGTGTGCACCGTCGCTAGCCCATCGCCATGTCCGGACGCGGAAAGGGAGGCAAAGTCAAGGGCAAGTCAAAGTCCCGCTCAAGCAGGGCTGGGCTCCAGTTCCCGGTCGGCAGAATCCACCGCCTCCTGCGCAAGGGAAACTACGCAGAGCGCGTCGGCGCCGGGGCGCCCGTCTACCTCGCCGCCGTCATGGAGTACCTCGCGGCTGAGGTGCTCGAGCTGGCCGGAAACGCGGCCCGCGACAACAAGAAGACGCGCATCATCCCGCGCCACCTGCAGCTTGCCATCCGCAACGACGAGGAGCTCAACAAGCTCCTGTCGGGCGTCACCATCGCACAGGGTGGTGTCCTGCCCAACATCCAGGCCGTCCTGCTGCCAAAGAAGACCGAGAAGAAGGCCTAAAGGAGGCCAGGCAATCGCAGCGCCGCGTGCTCCCCTGCACGCAACGCGCTTTGCCGGCTCGGCCCACAACAATCGGCCCTTTTCAGGGCCACCACACAAACCTACGTCCAAAGCAAAATTTCAGTCGTCCTCGCCGCACCTTGTTTTGTTTTAACTTTGCACCGTCACAGCACAGCCGCCGCCGGCGCACGTCCGCCATCTTGTCGTCCACACAGCCCGTGTGGCCCAAAACACACACACACACACACACATTTTGCACGGTCGCAGTCGCCTTCCAAACCGACAACGGCAGCAATAATGACCATTGTTAAAGGGAGGCGTGTCGACACACCGCCCTCCACTCCCGCGCGCAACGGCCGTCGACACGAACGAAACAGCTGATCCGGCCGCCTATGCCCACACGCCTTGCCTCGGAAACCCCAACGCCGCCGCCGCAAACAAACACACAGAGCCAAACCACGCAAGCAAATAATCACCGCCTCTCGCACAACAACACACAGCCCGCCATCTCCGTCGCGATCGATACAAAGACACACAATAACAAACACACAAACGAAGCAGCTCCACACACAGCCAGCCACATGACACGTTTCCTTTCCTTCTCCCCTCCCAGTCACATCACGTCGCTCAAACGGAAAGAAAGAAAGAAACAAACAAACAACACAGCGCACACACGCAGCAACAACAACACAGACTCTTTCGCACTTTTCAACTTCCGAACAGTGTGGTGGCCCTGAAAAGGGCCGTTTTCTAGTCTCTCCCACCCACAAGCACGGCCGCGGGAAGGCCAGCGCCCGCTGCGACGCAGCCTAACCGCCGAAACCGTACAGGGTGCGCCCCTGCCTCTTCAGGGCGTACACCACGTCCATGGCCGTCACAGTCTTGCGCTTGGCGTGCTCAGTGTACGTCACCGCGTCGCGGATCACGTTCTCCAGGAACACCTTCAGCACCCCGCGGGTCTCCTCGTAGATCAGACCAGAGATGCGCTTCACGCCGCCCCTGCGAGCCAGGCGGCGGATGGCGGGCTTCGTGATGCCCTGGATGTTGTCGCGCAACACCTTGCGGTGCCGCTTGGCGCCACCCTTGCCGAGCCCCTTTCCTCCCTTGCCGCGGCCTGTCATCCTTCCTTCCTCGGGCAAAGCAAAACGTGCACAAACAGCAGCTGCAGCGGCTGGCGAGTCGGCTACGGTCTGCGCCCAGCGCGCCCGCCGCCCCCCTATATAGACTCTGGCCCGCCCTCCCCCCACCACGCGCAACCGAGGGCATATAAGCGCAGCACGGAGGCGCGCGGGCCCGTTGTCAAGGCAGCACCGGACGCCGCGCCGCACCTAACCTCCACGCACGCCGCTCCGCTACCGCTACCGCTACCGCCATGGCCCGCACAAAGCAAACGGCCCGCAAGTCCACCGGCGGAAAGGCGCCGCGCAAACAGCTCGCCACCAAGGCGGCGAGGAAGAGCGCGCCCGCCACCGGAGGCGTCAAGAAGCCCCACCGCTACAGGCCGGGCACCGTCGCCCTGCGAGAAATCAGGCGCTACCAGAAGAGCACAGAGCTGCTCATCCGCAAGCTGCCATTCCAGCGCCTAGTGCGCGAGATCGCCCAGGACTTCAAGACCGACCTGCGCTTCCAGAGCTCCGCAGTCATGGCCCTGCAGGAGGCCAGCGAGGCCTACCTCGTCGGCCTCTTCGAAGACACCAACCTGTGCGCAATCCACGCCAAGCGCGTCACCATCATGCCCAAGGACATCCAGCTCGCGCGCCGCATCCGCGGCGAGCGCGCCTAAACCGCGCCGCGGCACCGCACCGCACCGCACCGCACAAACAAAAACGGCCCTTTTCAGGGCCACTAACATCTCTCCGTCGCGAGCAAACTTTGTCGGTCGCCTGCCTCTCGCCCCGCAACCCAAAAACAAAAAAAAACCACCACTTCCCGTCCGTCCGCCACACCC